>NC_141154.1:107106753-107264253 GCF_053477565.2 Lygodium microphyllum | reverse complement strand
ATTCAAATGAAATCTTAGCATCCCCTCTTTGAATCAAACTATCAAGATCCCAAATCGGATCATGAAAGAATTTTCTGTAATAGGAATTGTGTACCTGTCCAGAGAATTCTTACAATTTGTTAACACCCTATAAGAACCCTATTTGACCATGAGATGAATCTTGTATTACTTGTAGACCTTCAAAGAAATTAATAGACATGTGATGGGATGTAAGGCACCTATAAGTATCTAGTAACACCCTAACAACTTATAGGTACCTGTGTGGAAAGACGTGTAAATCTGCCCAAGGATGTCACAAACTGCCCTGTTTGGTACCTCTAGTCTTCAAAACTTCATCCACTCTTTCCAAGTGGTCTTCCGTGGTCCATCACCTATGGTGAGGGATAAAATGGCAAGATGGTCACCTAAATGGGCTCTAAAACTCCGGAAGGTATGCAAAGTTCCTTCCGAGCCAAGTTGTGCACCCCTACAAAGTCTCAAATAGCAAGGGAGGGTCACCTTCTTTTGTCTTGCTATCTCATCCAGCTTCGATCTTTTTCCTCAGTCCGAATATACATGGAAGATCTAGTATTCTATCAATCAAAGTATGATATGCATGGCTGAATCAAGATCTTGCCATTTCATGATATGCAAGAACAAAATGGAATAGGACTGAATTGAAATGGATATGGGTAAGGAATACCTACAGCAATGACTCACTACTTTACAATTCTATTCCACTTACCAATTGAATCTTATTTTTAGCCATATTGCATTCCATTCAAGGTTAGGATTAGCATAATTTTTCCAACAAATGGAAGGGATTAACAACAATTGGCTCTGATTTTTATTGGATAGAATGAAAAGAATTCAGCATGACATCATTCAGCCCTAAGTTGGGTCTACATACAATCAAATGGTAATTCTTAGATGAGATTATTCTTAATTGTCCCTTTTCAACAAATGGATGGCTTAAGCAATTGGATTTTAAAGGGATTAAGAGCAAAATTAAGAATTTCCTCTTGTATTATTGAAGTGGATGATTATGGAAGCTCCAATACCCCTATGAGACTTGAAATTCTTGAACTCCCACTTGATTTAGCCAAGAATACATTCATATTGCAATTCCCATGATGAAATTGTAGCTCATAGATTCCAATTTATCTTCAAGAGAGCTCTAATATCCAAAATTTTGATATAAGCGATCCTTATAGCCCAAATGTGGCTAAAATTTTGGGAAGAAATCAATGATGAGCATCCACAAAGGTAGAAGACTTCAATCCCTGATAAAGAACTCTTCCATTGAAGCTTTGAAGTTTGCATATGTTGTCCATACACTTGCAATGGCAAGAAGAAGCACTATTCGGGAAATATTGATGTAAGACCATGGATTCTTGATATCAAGGATGATCAAAGAAGTGTGAAGAAACCATGTATGCTTGCTCTAGACCTGAAGGAACCTTGTCAAAGCTTGCTTAAGCCATAGCCAAGCTTCATTAGCTGAGTTTTTCCATGTAGAAGAAGAGGCTAAAAATCAATGCAGTGCAGCGTAAACTACTCTTGTTGTCCTCGCTGATCAAGGTCATCAAGTTTAAATGATATGCTACTCTACCTGAAGCTCATGGCACAAGGAATCAAGCTCTGATGTCTCCTCAGTGGGAAATGGCCATTGGAAGAAGATTGTAGCAGTTGAATCCATGGATTCTTGGAGAAAATCTTGAGAGGAAGAAAACAGAGAAACTGGTCCCCAAAAGTAAACTCAGTTTAACCTTTGTAACCCCAATTAGACTCCAGTTAGAATCAATAACCTTCAAAATGGACCTCCATTTGACCATGTCCTGCTATTTCAGCCAAGAACCTCCATCTTCCTCAATATCTTCTTCAAGAAACCTCCAAAATTAGTTCCGACTTGTTGCAGAGAACTCTGACTAGTCATGGTTTGAACTGTACCAAACCCTGTGACCAAATCTTGGTACTCTAGTTACCTATTCCCTGCCCCTACAACTAAATTCTCCATGAAAGTGACTCTTCCCATGGGTCAAAGTCCATGCTCTGATACCAATGTAATAAACCAGTTCTCACAAAAAATCAAATAATTGAAAATTCATGAAATACACCATTCTTACAAAGAAATACAAGAAATACACCATGTTTGTAAAGTAGCCATAGCCAAGGTAGATAAGCTTGAAATAATATTGCCATTGAAGGCTGAGAATCAAATATGTAAGTTGCAACATGAATAGTCACCTCATGTCAAGGTGGGACATGGTATGCACCCCATATCTTGGTGGCTAAGAGCATGCACCCTCTTAGTTGGTGGGAGGAAGGAGCCTTAAAACATGTATTGTTTGAAAATGGCAAAAAAATACCTCACAAGTTACATCTCCACCTTCTATACGTAACCCTAGCCTAGTCTATTCTAAGGTGACTTATGCTTTATTACAGTTGTATTTACTTTTGCCCATATATCTACATGCTTGTAAACATATGGGATGACCAATTATGTCTCCCTTGATCCATCTTGCATGCATTTTTCTACTCTTGTGTGGCATTTGCTCTACATTCTTCTTAACAAAGTCTCTAAGGATGGCTCTTCCCATCTTTGTCTGATCCCAAGCTGCTCTTATTACCCCCTTGTTTCCATGCATTTCCCTCCTCATGCCATGCTCAAATTGTGTTTTGTACCTGTAAAAAGATGTCCTTGGGATTCCATGAATCTCATACCGTGCCCTTCCACATACCACTTGTCCATTGAAGATGAAGTTGTACTTCCTTGTTCCCAAGTAATCAATCCTGCATGATGATTCAAACTTATCATAAACATAGTTTGTGCGGTCTTCAAATTGCAATCTCCAAAATTATTTACGTAATTGTTGCATTGCTTCTCTATCAGCAAACGGACAACACTTTTCTTGGCAACAATCAATCATGGAAACCTATGAAATGGAGTCCATAGAAGCTCCCAAGTTTGCACCTATAGGGAAAATAATTCGAGGCTTTCTATTGACCATACAATATGATCTCTTCTGAACAAAAATTGATTTTTTTGAAGAAACATAATCTTCATTGTTATCTTCCATGTTTTTGGCACAAGAATTTGTTGAGATAAATTGCATGTACGATTGTTGTTGTAGTAGCAATGTTCCATCATCAAAGATGACTTGTTTAATATACCATCTTTCCAAAGTGATATAGTGGAGGTTGTCATCTATGTATGTTCCAGTGGTTTGATCAAGGGCTTTATCTACCACCACACTAACATCCTCTTCTCCTAACAATTCAAAATTTATCACGTCATATGGAAAAGCCAATAATATAAGCCCTGTCCCAACACACAGAGTGTTGCCTTCTGTCCATAGCATCACTCTACGTTTGTAACGTGCATGCCCCTCAAATCACGGGACACGTCTTAGCAGTCCATTGAGAGATATATCTAGAAGATGCCACTCGACACTCCCATGGAATGACACGAGGTTTTCCAACTAGGGTCTCTCGAGTCTACCTCGCAACGGAACTTATCCAGCTGTTCCCACTAGGATCGACATGAAGTCCGGGTTCCTTATAGTCGGGTCTTCCTAACAGCCTTCTAGCGACGGTCTGCAATTGCTCCACTTTGCGCAGATATAATTGGACCAAAGCAGACTCATACCGCACTTGGTTCAAAGAGAATGGGAAATGAGAGGGATGCATCACTCAACCTCTCTGCCCGTAGGCCATAGTCCCATTACGGTCCCCTAAAACAGTATGAATCAAGTTTTTAACTTACAAGTTCTAAGGTCCTTGTCTATCTAACGTTTGCATCAAATAAATTCCATTGAGGAAAGCTCTTGGCTAACCGAGACCACCCTACTGTAAGATGGACCCGACAGTCACATCCACCATGCTTTCCTCGGGGGTTGTTTTAGTTATCTAATTACCTACCACATTATGTTTGACACATAAAAGCAACTTCCTTAATTAACCCATTAATCACAGGTTCCTTTATGTAATTTAGGTGACAGACATGAAGACAAGATAACAAGATCAAAGACTTCCTTAATTTATCTTTAGATTAATATTTGTCTCTTGCCCATACATGAGAATTAAGTGTCCCTTTCTGCCTCCGTAGAAAAATCCTTCCATCTCCTGGCAATAAAAAATCTGAAGATTTATCCTACCAAGATTCTATCTTGTAACTAGTATCAAGGCCTCGAGATCCCATCTGAGTCACGTAGAACTCTTGTGTAGGGTCCGGAGGCATTGGGATTTACGGCCAGAGTCCCCCCTGGCACCCAAGCGTCCTCCTACGCCAAGTAATTTCCACAGAGAGACCTCTTGTGGTGGGTTCGTTCCACATTCCCGACGCGGATTCATAACCCCCCTGGTTAGGGTTTGGCAGTTCGCGGGGGTAGCTAGCGCCATCCTTCCTTAATTATCCCTTTAGGAAATCATCCACAGCTGATTACTAGGGAAAAATCCCTTTTGTCCCCATGGCAATTTATCCTTACAGTTCCCACCATGGAAATATAATCACTTGGATATTCATCCAAAACCACAACCAATCCTTAAGTATCCTTTCGGAAACAATCAAGCTAAAACAACTAGCCTAACATCCTTCAATTAGGAAAACATCCTTTTTGTTCCCATGGCAATCAATCATCACAAACCCGGCCATGAAATCATCAATTACAAACAACTTGGATTAGCATCCAAAACCACATCAAGCAATCACCTTGCTTATGATCCACCTATCCTTAGTAAAATTCTCTCCTCTTACCAACACAATCAGTCGATATTCACTTGGAGATACCCTTTTCAAACAACCAAGCATAACTTGGGTCAACAATCCATTTAGAGTTAGGTCACCAGCTTCTATTAAGCTAGGAACGTATCTATTTCCGATAGTCTATAGCAAGATTGATAAATCGATTCGCTGGAAATTATACTTATTCCTAATGCACCGGATCCCATGTGACTTGCGTATATGGAAGTCTAGGTTTCTATGCATCGGTGCAATTGCATCCTATGAATGGAAACTAACATTTCATGTGTTTAATTTTTATGCAGATGCAAATCGTGATTTTTATTGGTTAATTTAGGCATTGCTCTATGCAAAGGTCTATCATTTTATGTAAAAATTCATGAAAAACTTATCATTTCATGTGTGTCAATCCATGCAGAATCCATTCTATTTGTCCACTTGACTCTCATGCCATCATCCCGTATTTGGAATATTTCGTGCAACAATATTTCATGTAATAGGCCAGTCAATATTTCATGCAACTCAAGCACTTGACTTTTCATAATCATGCACTTTAAGTATGGAGAAAAAACCATGAACAATAAGCAATAAGAATAGTGGGAGGGTTAGAGGACACCATTTTTCGAGGGGGTGGTCAATGTGGTCTTGCTAGGTGTCACGAGGCTTCCACGGACTTCCGGTCTCAAGCGTTTGCATAACCCTAAGTTTCCTTGATTTCTTGATGGCCGCGAACGAGTCTTCGTACTTGGCCTTCTAATTTCTTTTCAAGTTCTCTTCTTTCTCATCTTCTTCTTCTTCTCCTCTCTCTCCCTCTTCTTCTCCTTATCTCTCTCCCTTCCTCTTCTTCTTCTTCTTCTACCCTTCTTCTCCTTCTCTTTATCTCTTCTTCTTCTTCTTATTCCTCTTCTTCTTCTCTTTTCTCCTTCTCTCTCTCCCTCTTCTTCTTCTTTTCTTCTCTCCTTCTCCTACTCTCTCTCTCCCTCTTCTTCTTCTTCTTCTCTGATGGAACCTAAAATGGGCCGGCACTGGCTATGGCACTAGCCGGACCTCATGCTCATAATAGACAAACACGCCCTCATGGCCTTGCGGACCAGGAGCGTCTATCTACTGCTAAAGGACAAACTGCCCTAAAGCCTAATCTATGCGTTTATAATTTTATCATTTTGTAGTCCAACATTTCCCTTTCTACAAACTCCTTAGAGAGAGAACACATACACATTGGCAATAAATACCACGATAATCATATACATGGAGGCAACCTCTCGGTAGAAACACCGCGGCCCCACTACAGCTCTCCTACATCGCAGGGATTGGCCCCTTGATGCGTTGCTCAACATATAAAACATTCGAACACAAACTCCTCTCTTTATTTCGAATCTAGGAGATATACCATGTTTCCTCACTAAACAGTCCCTTAGGAAACTGACCCTCTATCCTACGGCAAGGGATAAACTTACACTCTCAATCGTGGGTCAAATTCCTAAGAAAACAATTGCTATGCACTCTAGGAGCTTTTCCATTGATACCATGAACTATGCATAGTGCATAATGTGAATGGTTTAGTGCACAAACAGAAGAAAATCAGCATTTTGTATCATGCGAAACCAATCTTTTCATGATTTCCATGCTAACGTTTATGTAATGAGAAAAGACACCGAGCCTTACGCTCATGCTCCCTTTCCCTTTATTTTAAAACAACGTCCTATAAGCATGATGCAACACATAAACCAAATTTTAGTTTATACTTTGATGCTCAACCTCCCCTCTCACCCTACCGTTTAATGTTTTGCATTCTTTGATAGGTAGAAATGTCATTTTATGTGTATTTCCTTACAAAGAAAGTGATAAACACAAACGAAAACATAGAAACGAGAGTGAAACGAGGCCAACCTCGTGCTTTACCTTCATTATACATTGCACAAACACACATGTAATTTTTTGGAATTTTTCTTTTACCGTTTCCTAAATTTTCCCCATTTAAAACCCAATTTTCACAATTTTTTGGTATTTTTCCTCTATTTTCCTCGATAGAAAAATGACTAAAAATTAAGATTGATTGTGGGCTGTGGCCCTTAGGTTCCTTGATAGCAAAATTTCAGGTTTTTGTAGGTATTGTGTCTCATATTTTCCCATTTATTTTGCAAAAATCCCATTTTTACCCCTTAAATGCGTGTTTTTCGGGTTTTATAACCTTGATTTCAGCCATATCACTTAAGATTTTCTGATTTTTTGATTATAAATTGTTGAAATTCATAGAAAACAACATCACAATGAATATTCAGCCCATGGGAACAATGTTTCATCAATCAAATAGCATAAAAACTCATTTTTTCTTCATAAAAATTGAATTACCGCTTAGGCTCTGTGTCTCGGGATCTCAATTTTGGTGCGGGACTGCGGGTCAGCCCTCATTCAATATCCAGCATCTTCACAATCAGCAAGCTTCATGTCTACATCGATCCAGAAGCAATCCGGTCCCAACCGGACAAGCTTTCCTTCACCATTCTTCATTTTCCTCTTGCACACAAGAACAGCCCCTTAGGGGAGAGAGAGGGAGGAGAGAGAAAGACTAGATGTAAGAAAGCAATCAACCATGGAATGAAATTTAACTGAAATTGAAAATTAACTAAGCAACAACAAAGAATTAACAAGTCTATTGCACCAAGACATCCTCATCATGTATTAATGGTTGGGGTTTCAAGAATACATGACGGCCATGGCTGAGTGCTTCATAGGCTAAGAAGAAGCTAACTTCAAGAAGATGGAAAAGCCAAGATTATTGAATGATCAAAAGATGTCTTGCCTTTGGCCTCTAGTCCCTTTTATTCTAACCCTCTTTCCAAACTTAAGGGCTGTTCACACATGTACACATAGGCTAGGGCTGAATTTACAAAGGCTGGAATTAATCCAAGGTGCAAATATTAATGTTGTATTTTCCTTCATGACAAACCATCCCGTCTTGAAGATGGTTTTTTCCTCAAAACCAAGAAGTAATGGACTAAATCCAAGTCAAGGATGATAGTAATCATGCCCATTCATCTTCCAAGTGATAAGAAAGCACTGTCCATGAAAAGAAGACCTTTTTGCATGCCAAACTGTGAGAAAACTAGCTGCTGTCCAAACACGGCTGATTCACTAAAACTGCCATAACTTTTGATATATTGGTCCAAATGAGGTGTATGAGGTGTAGAAACGAAGTATACATTCCCAAGCATCACCCCATAACATCAAAATCAAATTCTAATGAAGTCATGATAGTTTTATTGTCTGCAGAAATTTCATACAGCAAACTGTCTCTGCACAGTCACTGCATACTGCATCATATATCATCCTGTAATAACCAAGGAAAGTTACTGACATAAGTGGATGGTTGCCAAGAAGACTCTTCAATGGGCAAATTCTTCCACTTAATGAGATACTCAATGAGAGTACGATTTCTGAGAACTTTCTCTCTCTTTCCAATAATGCTTTCAGGTTCATATATGATTAGTCCTGCCTCATCCAATGGTGGTAACTCTTCCAATACTTGTACATCGGGCCCAACATACTTCTTCAGCTGTGAAACATGGAATACATCATGTATTCTAGTAGAAGATGGTAGTTGAAGTTTGTAAGCAAGCTCTCCAATTTTGTCCAAGATCAAGTATGGCCCATAAAACCTATGAGCAAGCTTATTGTTCCCACCCTTTAATGAAGCATAATGCGTCTTGGGCACTTTGAGAAATACCCAATCTCCAACCTTGAAATCTAAATGTCTTGTTTTCTCATCTGCATAGACCTTCATTACCTCTTGTGCTTTCCTTATGTTGTCCTTGCATTGCCTCATGAGCAACTCCATTCTTTCCAACTCTTCCTTTGCTTGTGGGTTGATATCTTCATGGAATAAAACTGATGGAAGTTGGACTTTATACCCATAAAGAGCTTCAAACAGAGACATCCCAATGCTCATGTGGTGCGTGTTATTATAGCAAAATTCAGCAAGGTGGATCCAACGATCCCATGAAGCTTGTGTGTCATGACAATAATGCCTAAGGTACACTTCCACCCAATGATTGACTCTCTCCGTTTGCCCATCAGTCTGAGGGTGATAGGCCATGCTAGGAGTGAGGAAAGTACCCATAGATGAGAATAGACTTTTCTAGAAGTTGCCCATAAACTTCGAATCACGGTCTGATACTATTCTCATAGGCATACCATGTAGTTTGAACACCCCTTCCATAAATTGCTCGGCGACTTGCCTTGTTGAAAATTGGACTTTAATTGGGATAAAGTGGGCTGATTTGGTCAATCTATCAACTACCACATAGATACTCTTCCATCCATGACTGGTAGTAGGCAATCCCGTTATGAAATCCATGGAAATATCTGTCCATTTTCCCGTAGGTATGGGTAAAGGCTGAAGTAAGCTAGCTGGTAATAGAGTGGAATCCTTATTTTGTTGACACTCCAAGCACTGAGATACATACTCTTTAACATCTTTCCATAGACCTTTCCAATAGAAGCTTTGATGAACTCTATCAAACGTCTTGAAAAGGCCCAAATGACCAGCCATTGGCGATGAATGCATCTCTTGAAGCACCTTCAGCTTGAATTTACTGCTGGGAATCAAGTACACTTTACCCTTAAACCATAAGAGACCATTATGCACTTTAAAATTAGGAAATTCAGCATCACACCCTTGCTGTAATTTCTGTAAAATATAAGCAGCATGCTCATCAAGCACATATTCCTCTTGAATGTCTTCAATCCAATCCTTATAGATGGTAGACACAGTAGATAGACAGCATGCCCACATTCTTGATAACGCATCAGCCACCACATTATCCTTGCCAGCCATGTATGATATTTCAAAATCATATGATTGCAAAGTGGCTAACCATCTATTTTGCTTGGGAGAAAGATTGGGCTGCGAGAGAAAATATCTCAAGACCCTATGATCGCTTTTGACTTTGAAGTGTGTCCCATAGAGGTAGTGGTGCCATTTCTTGATTGCATGTAAGATAGCAAGCATCTCCTGCTCATAAACATGCATCTCTCTCTCTTTGTCATCAAATTTTCTGCTCTCAAATGCAATGACACCATGCTCCTGTACCAAAACTGCCCCCAAACCTCTACCACTGGCATCTGCATAAATGGTAAAAGTCTTGAAGAAGTCAGGGCAAACTAGTATGGGTGCTGAAACAAGCAATTGCTTCAGCTCATTAAAGCTCTTGTCAGCGATCTCATCCCAGAAGAAGGCCTCCTTTTTCAGCCGATCGGTAAGAGGAGCTGCAACATGAGCATAGTTCTTCATAAACCGTCGGTAAAAGGATGACAAACCAAGGAAACCTCTTAATGAAGTGGCATTGGTTGGCGTAGGCCATTCTTTGATGCACTGAACCTTCTTAGGATCCACTTTGATTCCATCTTCTCCCACTATATGACCCAAGTACTCAACTTCCTTTGTCATAAAAGAGCATTTAGTGGCCTTGGCAAACAGTTTGTGTATCCTCAATATGTCAAAGACTTCTTTTACATGCTGCAAATGGTCTTCTTTATTCTTGCTATAGATCAAAATGTCATCAAAGAATACCAAAACTGTTTTAAAGAGCAATGGCTGAAGTATCTTATTCATGAGAGACTGGAATGTGGCTGGAGCATTTGATAACCCAAAAGGCATAACCATAAACTGGTAAAGACCCCTCTCCGTCCTGAAGGCTGTTTTAAATTCATCCCCTTCCTTCATGCGTATTTGATGATATCCTGATCTCAAGTCAATTTTGGAGAACACCTTGGCATCCTTCAATTCATCTAAGAGATCATCTATTCTAGGTATTGGATACCTATTCTTGATAGTGACCTTGTTGAGATCGCGGTAATCAATGCACATTCGAAAGGAGCCATCTTTCTTCTTCACAAGAAGGACTAGAGAAGCAAAAGGTGATTGGCTTGCCTTAATGAGACCCATTTCCAAAAGCTCTTTGACTTGGCGTTCTACCTCTTCTCTTTCCACTTTGGAGAGGCGATATGGTGGTTTGTTGATGGGCTTTGTATTGGGAAGCAAGTCAATGGGATGATCCACTTCTCTTTTGGGAGGAAGAGAGGTAGGTGACTGAAAAATATCATCATATTCTTTTAGAAATTTACAAAGACATGGGTCCATATTGTTGGTAAGAGAAGAGGGCTGATCCTCTTCAATCTTGGAACGAAGAATGGTGAACATACATGCCTTTGCATTTATCTCTTTCTTAACCTTCTTGGGGCTGATCATCTCCATTCTTTTCTTTTCAACTCCATGTAGTGTTACTTGTTGTCCACATCATTTAAACTCCATTTCCATGTTGTTGAGATCCATGGTAAATCAACCCAAAGATTTCAGCCAATTGCAGCCAAGTATTATGTCAATGGGACCCATTTCTAATGCAATTAGGCTCACCGATGTAGTGCACAATGGAGAAAGGGTGATAGGTACATTTGGACAACATTGATTGCTCTTCTCAAAATTTCCATTTGCCACTTGGATTTTGAGTGATGTAGGCATTTCATGCGTATTCAATTTCAGCCCATTGAGTGACTTAGCATTAATGAAGCTATGTGTACTTCCCGTATCAATGAGTATATGAGCGGTCCTTCCCTTGATTTGACCTTTAAGGTGTAGGGTATTATCCCCTCTTGAACCACTCCATGCATCACTTGATATGGCACATAGTGATGGATGTAAATCAGTCCATGAATCATCCAAATAATGACCACCCGGGTCAAAAGGAAACCCATCCATCAGATCATAGAACTCATCATGGACACTCTCTTCATTTTCATGCGCCTCTTCTTGAGTTGATGTGACATCAAGCTGAGCCAAGCTTCCTTCAATAGATTCAACATCGGAATCATCCTCGATGATCATGCTAATCTTCATATTTTTGGCCTTGCATTTGGACTTATGATCGGGTGACCATTTCTCTCCACATTTGAAGCATAGTCCTTTAGCATACATATCTTCGAGCTTGTCATTCGATACATGTTTGCCTTGAGTAGGGGCTGAAGTTTTGGCACTTATATCAGTTCTCTTTCCATCAAATCTATTTTCAGCATTAGCTCTGAAATTACTGCTTTGTTTTGACCCAAAAACAGTAGGAAAAGTGGGTATCTTGTTGTAGGTATTGTTGAAAGTATTTGATAGCTTCCCAATATGCTGAAAATCGGTTTTAGCATGCCCATAATGGCCTGATGTCCTTGGGAACTACGTAGGCTGAAAAGAATGCCCTGTTTTTGGCTGAAAACCCTTGTATTTCTGCCCATAACGTTCAGCCAATTGAATGGCAGCTTGTAGGGATGTAGGATTCATGGCTCCAACTTTGGAAGAAAGAGTAGGTTCCAAACCAAAAATGTATTTATTCAACTTGGCACTATCGGAGACCCCATGAACATACATCGAAAGGTTCAAAAACTGATTTGAGTACTCTCTAATCGAGAGACCACGTTGCTCAAGTGCATACCACTTCTTCTCTAACCGCTCTTTTTCAATAGGGGAAACAAAAACTTCAATCATAGCATTTTTCAATGCATCCCAAGACAAGAAGTCATGTCCCGTCCTCGCCATATATCTCCACTAAGTGTGAGCATAGCCTTCTAGATGAAGGGCTGCAAATTTTACTTTGGCATTCTCGGGCCTTGGGTAAAGGGAAAAATACATCTCTAACTTGTCAAACCACTCCTCCAACTCCGTGGGTGAAGGGTTCTCTCCCTTGAAGTTTGAGATAACTATTTTCTCCTTGTACTCTCTCTCGTATTGAGGAGGTTTTCCATTATGGTGCTGCTGCCCACTATGGTGTTGTGGCCCAAAAGAATTGCCAAAATATCCTTGCCTAGGATATTCATTATTTCCCTGCCCTTGTGCATAAGGAGTTTGCTGTCCATAATGCATACCATGACTTTGTGGCTGGAAATAATGTCCTTGAGGCTGAAAGTATGTGTTGCTCACATTGGGAGGTTGTCCATGGTACCCTTGAGGTTGTCCATGCACAGGTGAGTTGAAAGGTGGTTGCTGCCCATTATTTTGCTGATTCCAACCATGATTTGACATGGGACTTAGCTTTTTGGGCTGCACTTGAGTAGAAAAATTATGTTGTGGCTGTCCATAAGCATTTGGGGCTGAATTCACATGTCCATGTGGCTGCCCATAAGAGTTTGGGGCTGAATTAACATGCCCTTGCTCATAGCCACCAACATTTGCTTGAGGGTAAAATTGCTTGTAGAAAGAGTTGCACCCATGGATGTCTTCATCATGCTTTGAGTTTCTTTGCACTCTCTCTTGAGGATCTTGCCCATGTGGCTGTAAATGACCCTTTTGTTGATGGAATTGTGGCTGAAGTGAAGTGGGCTGAACAAAATCCTTAGCTTTAGATGACTCTCCAACTTCAAATTGACCTACCACCTTAGGAGTAGGTGGTTTAGGTGGTTCTTCAGCCATATGAGGATGTGGGACATTAAGACCAGCTGTAGGCAACATTTTCTCACCAAGAAGTGCTACAAGCTTGTCAATACCCAACCTCATACCTCGAAGCCTGATTTCATATCCTTTATGTCATTTGACAATTGTTGAAAACTGTTTGAATTCATTGAGATATGAGACATCTCTATGGACTGATTGGTAGGGGAGTGGGTGGAACTTGCATCGACCTCTTCGTTCTCATAATGCATTCGGTAAATGGCATCTTGAGAAGTGTCATGTTCACCCCTTTCCTGTTGATGTTCACCCCTTTCCTGTTGATATTCCTTCAATTCTTCATTGATAGTATCCAAAATAGGATCTCTCTTCTTATTCCTAGCCATGGGTTGATTTCTATCCTGAATTTCTTGCAGTAGAAAAACTTGATTATCTTCACTTCTAGAGATCCAAATTACGAGTTCTTTGTCTCTGTTCGAAGCTTGAAGAGTCCTCTATCCAACAAGCTATCAAGTGCAGAAATTGGATGAGTACAGAAATTTTTGTAAGGGATTTTTTGTTTGCTGTCTGAAAATTCATGCAAGCAGTAAATACCCTGTTCTAGTCAATTAATGACTTGTACCATCAATACCAAGCATGTACCAACTTCATAACCCTGTAGGAGAGTCTCATACATCTGCCCATACTGAAAATGACCTCTGTAATTAGTAAAATGGCTGTCTAACTCAATGTAGACTGCAATATTTAATGAGGGTATGCATACATACTCTGTCCCAAACTTTAATGCTAGACCAGAGTGTCTTTACCATAGGATGCATACATTTTACTATAGCCATATGTCTTCATACATTTGCCATATATTCATGAGTACCATACATTTGCCAATATCTCAAGAACTCACTGCCCATAAACTCATGCTGTAGGCTGATTTCAAGTGCCTTTGAGATTTGTACCTGCACCTAAACTTGAAAATGCGTGGGATCCGAGACCCGAGGGGTTTGCAAAGTTCCCTCTCGAGCCGGGTTGCGCTCCCCTTCAGGGTCCTCATCGGTAGGGGAGGGTCACCTCACTTTTGTCCTACCAACTCGCCCAGTATCCACTTTTCCTCGTGGGCATGTACATGGCAAGTGAATTCTAGCTCTAAAAATCAGTATGATATGCATGGAATAGGAATGAAATACAATTGCCTTTCATTTGCCCTTTCATGGTATGCAAGTTTGGAATTGAAAAGGCTGAAATGTAAATGAGAAATGGAGGGGTATTTACCTAAGCAGTGACTCACTGCTTACAAAGCTTTTCTCACTTACCAATTGGGTAATGATTTTTTAATGATCAAGAGGCAAAATAGGCAATCAATTTCATGTCAGGGTTAGGCAATAAAGATTGAGTAATGAAGCTCAAGAAATTACTGATTTCAGTGAATGAAAGTAGATGGGTAATGCTCATTCATTATGGAAGAGTTTGAGACATTTAGAGATGGCCATTTCAGTAAATTGAAGAGGTTTAGTAAAGACAATGACTGACATAACCTATAGGCTTCATGCAATGCATTAGGCTATGAATGAAAGCTTCATTAATCCTCTTATTTCTCTTCAACAATTGGAAATGAGATCAGAAATTGGATGTAAAGAGAAATTAAGAGTGATTAGAGTACCTCATTTGATTGATTGGAGAAGAGTATTGTTGATGGAATGACCTTCAATCCATAATGCTTGACATAGGTGAGTTGAGCTTGATAATCCTTCTAAAATCAGTCCAAGAGATCTTCAATCTTCAAGAATAATCCCTTCCTTGATAAGCTTCACCTTCATTAATCCCATGAAAGCTCCATGACTCCATGAATGCTCCAAATGAGGGTTGATGAAGACCGATTACCTTCTCTACTTGAAGTAGGTTGCAATAGGTAATAGAGAGGGCTTCAATGTGTCCAAGAGATCCCGAAATTTGAGAAGGAATGCCAAAATTTAATGGCATAAAAGCTTCATGCTGTCCATTGAATACCTAGACCTCCATTGGCTTCAATCTCCTTCAATGTCGGTCCAATGTTGATGGATTCTTGAGGGAAAATGGTTGAGGAAGCTTCAGAGATGCTTTGCCGAAAAAAAAGCCCCATGATTTGCTTCAAAATTTTCAAGAATCTTTGATGCTGTCCCAAACTGTTATGCATAGGGTTTGCAATCTCCATATCCATGCTCCATCAAAGCTTCAAGCTTCAAGATCAATCAATGTTGGTACTAGGATGTATGTAGAAGCCTCAGGGAGTATAATAGAGCAAAAACCCTTTGATCTTGATGAAGAAATTTGACAAATTTTAGTGCTGTCCAAAACTGTCATAAAGCTCCATACCTAGAGTTTGAGAAAGCTCCCATCTTCAAAAAGAGTGAAAGATCAAGTATAAGATGATGGATACTCCATAGTTGCACTCCATTTGATCATCCTATGAAGAGTATAATCTCCAAATGCATCACGTTTTGTTGATCAAGAGGGGGGGGGTGCTGTAAAAAACAGCGCAAACTGCTGCAATATGTCCTCTTATAGCACGTGATGAAAACGAGATGGATATGAAGCATATAGGTATTCAATAGGTAGCTCAAGACCCATACTAAATTCTTGCATAAGCCATTTGAGCACTAGAGGTCATGGGAAGAAGATCTGAGAAGAAATGTCCATGGCAATTTGTAGGGAAGCTTGAAGGAAAGAGGAAAGAGAAGAAGAAACCCTTCCTTCTCAAAAGTAACCACAATTAAAGTGTCCTCCAGCCATGTCTAACCCTCTTTTGGTCCATAAGCCTTCAAAATGGAGTAAAATTTGATGGCGACCTGTCAAATTAGCTATGAACCTCCCCATCTTGCCTCCGTATCTCTGTGAAGAAGCACTAAAATAACCACAGTTTGAAGTAGTACAACCAGTCTAGTCACTGTCAAGGAGAAACCAAACCATGTAACTGTGTCTTCAAGTCCAGTTACGCAGAAATGATGCCGTAACTAGATCTTCCATGAAAATGACCTCCCCAGCAAGATCATAATCATGAAAATGATGGAATTAAAGCCTGCCTTGGATCAAAGCAAGGCTCTGATACCAATGTAAGAAAGCAATCAACCATGGAATGAAATCTAATTGAAATTGAAAATTAACTAAGCAACAACAAAGAATTAACAAGTCTATTGCACCAAGACATCCTCATCATGTATTAATGGTTGGGGTTTCAAGAATACATGACGGCCATGGCTGAGTGCTTCATAGGCTAAGAAGAAGCTAACTTCAAGAAGATGGAAAAGCCAAGATTATTGAATGATCAAAAGATGTCTTGCCTTTGGCCTCTAGTCCCTTTTATTCTAACCCTCTTTCCAAACTTAAGGGCTGTTCACACATGTACACATAGGCTAGGACTGAATTTACAAAGGCTGGAATTAATCCAAGGTGCAAATATTAATGCTATATTTTCCTTCATGACACTAGATTTCCATCTCTTCATTCCCACAGCCATTTCACGGGTGAAGACAGGAGATAGGACCAGCCAACAGGGAGAAGATTAGCCCTAGCGCATCGATTGCGTTGGGTCTTCACAGCCAGGCATCACCCCCCATCAAGAATGGAGCGCATTTTTCAAGCGCATCCTGGTGCCTTCTTCTCCACTTTTTTCATCTCCTTCTCTCACCATGATTTGATGTTGGCATAAAATGTCCCCAAGGCCCCAAAGGTCACAACCCCTTTTGGCCAAAACAAGTCCACCTTTTCAAATCTTGCCCAATTTGTGGCCATTTCCCCGTCCTGGCTTCGATTCGAGTGCTGTAAATTTCTGCACGTCCGACTTGACATCCTGCATTGACTGGCAACTCTTGACAACCTGCACGACAGTCTGAAAAATTATCAAAAATATGCAAGTGTCGCTCGGGCGCCTTTCAAAAGTTGTCTTTCACTTGGTGCTTAAAATCTTCCTAGCTGGAGCCACCACCTTCGATGTTGAATATTTTTCCCCTAAATTCCAGATTTTTTGGCAAATTTTAGGCACATCCCGGGCTCAAAACTCCGCTTTTGTATATGGGATAAATGGTCCTATAGATTCTTACTTTAAATCAATATGTCATCAAACAACACTAGGAAAAATTGAAAGAGGAAAGGCTACAAAATCTTATTAATCAGACTTTGGAAGGTAGTTGGAGCATTAATAAGCCAGATGGCCAAAGCCAGCCTACCACGCTAACTGCCATGTATAGATAAGGTAGGTATTAGAATTTGGATCTTAGCCAAATAATTATCCCTCTATTTATTACGCTGGGGCTTAGGTTTGGTAGATTGCAAAAATCAAATGTAGTACGATAAGCGAATCACGAGCCTATGGTGAGAGAGGGATTTATTTATTTATTTATTTATTTATTTATCAATAATCAATCCCATGCTCACATCCATGTATTCTTTTTCTTTCCCTTTGTTTTAGAATTGTGCAGCGACTATCAATGGGATAGGTATTCTTTTTTTTTTTCATTGTCTTAGATTTGTGCAATGACTACTAGTGGGATATGTATTCTTTTCTTTTTCATTGTCTTAGAATTCTACAATAACTACCAATGGGATAGGTATTGGTATCTCCTTAGGTTTAGTAAATTGCAAAATAAGATATAGTATAGCTAATCTCATCCCTTGATTTATTTATTCTTTACTTCTAAAATAATTTGGGATCATGAACAAAGTACCATGTAGGGTACATATTGACTCTTGCTTAAGTTTGGTCAATTGCAAAAAATATATAGTATAGATATTAAAGAAAATTATCAACCTTAAAATATCTATACATTATATATATATATATATCTCTCTCTCTCTCTCTCTCTCTCTCTCTCTCTCTCTCTCTCTCTCTCTCTCTCTCTCTCTCTCTCTCTCTCTCTCTCTCACACACACACACACATCAAACTTAAAACTAAAAGTAGTTTATAAAATTTGTAACACAGAATGCCAAACATAGAAACAATCTCTTCCATGCACCATACTTACAAACTTTCCTCTCGACATCAATGTAAAGAATCACATGCTTGCTTTGCGTGACACTTAGAAACAACAACGTTATATACTGAAATGGGTCATAATCGAGACAAAGACCAAGCATCATGAAAATAATTTCTATAAGAGACCTAGTCAAAATGAAGCCAAAAGGCCAAGTGTAAGGCACCCGAGCATTTCCAATCACCATAGGCAAATGACCGATACCAAAAAAAAAAAGACAATACCTCTAAGATGCCTAACAGAAAGAAAGCTTCCTCCTCTTTGAGGAATAATTAACAAAATCTTCCTCCTTGAGCAAAACATGCAAACGTGAAGTAAGGAATGATCCCATGGTTTCCATTGGTAATCGCATGGGCGATGCAATAGTCTTACCTCTCTCTTTACCACCTACAGTGAAACAAAAATCACAATATAAGTACATGGAACAACAACATTATACTGAAATGGGTCATAATTGAGACAAAGACCAAGCACCATAAAAATAATTTCTATAAGAGACTTAGTCAAAATGAAGCCACAAAGGCCAAGTATAAGGTACCTGAGTGTTTCCAAGCACCATAGGCAAATGGCCGATGCCAACAAAAAAAGACAATGTCTCCAAGATGCCTAATAGAAAGAAAGCTTCCTCTTCTTTGAGGAATCATTAACAAAATATTCCTCCTTGAGAAAAGCATGTGAAGGCAAAGCAGGGAATGATCCCATAGTTTCCATTGGTAATCGCATGGGCAATGCAATAGTCCAACCTCTCTCTTTACCACCTACATTGGAACAAAAATCACAATGTAAGTACGTGGAACAACAACATTATACTAAAACGGGTCATAATCGAGACTAAGACCAAGCACCACGAAAATAATTTCTATAAGAGACCTAGTCAAGATGAATCTACAAAGGCGAAGTATAAGGCACCCGAGTGCTTCCAAGCACCATAGGCAAATGGCCGATATGTCAACAAAAAAAAGACAATGTCTCCAAGATGCCTAATAGAAAGAAATATTCCTCTTCTTTAAGGAATCATTAACAAAATCTTTCTCCTTGAGCAAAACATGGGAGGGTAAAGCAGGGAATGATCCCACAGTTTCCATTGGTAATCGCATGGGCAATGCAATAGTCCTACCTCTCTCTTTACCACCAAGATTGGAACAAAAATCACAATATAAGTACATGGAACAACTAACAAAGATCATTTCATCCCAACAATAATAATACTTGGTCGAATATTTGTGAACCATTTTGTAGGTACTGACAAACATTGATGTAGCGTCACAAAACAACCCAAATCCTTGAACCCATACTTGAACCAATGCCTTGGTATCTTATCACTATGAGAACGTTGAAATCTCTTCTTATGGTCAACCTTGTACATATGCACCCGAAAACATTGTGTGTATCCACAATGTATAACTTCAATAAAAACTAGAACCTTGATGTCAATATTAGCATCATCATATAAACGCTCATTGACCCTTGCAAGTGTCCTTATGATATCATCACTCGTTATTGTGCGCAATGTGCACTGTAGCTCCTTTTGATAGTCAGAAGCTAGGTAATAGTGCCACTCTAGGGTAGGCATCTACAAAAGTTAAATAAATAGTGAAATATGAAAAATAATTTACTTCCAAGAGAGTATATGCCAACCAAACATGCACAGAGAGAAATTTACATATATGTAAAACCAGTGTCCCTACATGCTCGTCAATAACTACGTCTCCACAAAGAAAGCAATGCACATTACTGCACCTTTCGAAGAACATCCTTGTATACAAGTGGTCATATCCCCATCCTTTTCACCCAATAGGACTTTCACACCATGCAAAGGTTTTACCCTTGAAAATGCAACATACAACTGACCGTGTGTAAATACTGGTGCCTTTAGATAAAGCCCAACAATGGACAGAGTCTGTCCTTGTGACTTGTTGATTGTCATAGCGAATGCCAACAAGATGGGAAACTGTCTCCATTTCATAGTAAATGGCAATTGTGTAGCATTGAAAATAAAAGTAATCCGGGGAATAAAAACTCGTTTTTCCACATTTACCCCTATTATTATCTTAGCATCTATCACTTTCCTATTGAAAGCTCTACATATCAATCGCATACCATTACACATACCCCTTCTTGGGTTTAGGTTTTTAAGAAGAATAATAGGTGCATTTATCTTCAACAACAATAAATGAGGAAATCCACCTCTAAGGTCCAACGTATTTAAATACTCAACACAGTACAAAAATGAGTCATCAATTTGTGCAATCGAATCTACACTATAATACTCTCTGACCTCCCTTGGCATCAGTTGCAATGCATGATCATTTAAAGTAGCCACCTCTGTATTCCATGAGGCAAGTATAGCCCGCTCACTAAAATACGATATGTAATCACCCACATTGGACATGTCACTGTCAACACTATCAATCAAGGTTTTGACAGACTGTCCTTTTAATACCGTGCTAGGTGGAACATACAACTTTTGGCAATACCCACTCCATCCCCTATTCCTTGAATCCAACAAATGAACTCATTGTCCACCACTACACTACCAATTGTTGACACTTGCATATTCCCAGATAGCCTTAGCACCCTTATGTAAAGCCACAAATTAGAGTAACACAATGCAGCATTAACAATATCCTCACATGTTCCCTTTACCGCAACCGACAAGATATAATATACTAGTTCTCATAGCAATACATATAACTAGAAATTTATGAAATACACCATACTTGCAAATAAATACAAGAAATACACCATTTTTGCAAGGAATCCATAGCCAAGGTAGCTAGGCATGAAATAGTATTGCCATGGAAGGCTGAGAATCATATATGTAAGCTGCAACATGAATACTCACCTCATGTCAAGGTGGGACATGGTGTGCACCCCATATCTTGGGGGGGGGGGGGGGGGGGGGGGAGCCTGCGGCCTAACGACGTTGGGAGGGGAGGCGCTGCGTGTTTTCAACCAGGAGGGGGCTACCTTCGACCGGGGGGGAGGGGTCCCCTTTATAGTGGGGAGGGGTGGTGTATGAGGGGGGGGAGACGGTTGTTCACAGCCACCACCCCTTCCACCTAGGCCTGCATGCCCCCTCTCTCTACCTCTTACTCACTCACTCTCTCTCCCTCCCCGCCATGCAATCGGCAAGGGGAGAGAAGTGAGAATTAAAAAATTTTAAAAATTTTGAAAAAAAAAGGGGGGGTTTCATGGGGGGAGGCACGGGGGGGCATGGGGGATATTACATAGATGGTGGGAGGAAGGAACCTCAAAGCATGTATTTTTTAAAATGGCAAAAAGATCCCTCACAAGTTACATCTCCACCTTTTATACTTAACCCTAGCCTACTCTAGATTAAGGTGACTGATGCTTTATTACAAGCCATCCTGGCCTAAAAGAGCTTTGTCCTCAAAGCTGAATTGGAAACAAAGTACAAGGACGATTACAAAGATAACTTAAAGCATTTGGAATCATGCTAAAATAAAGCTCCATGTTGATGAATATCAAAAAAGTTGATGAAGATGGACCACATAAATGAAACAGACTGCTGTAAACTAACCAAAATAGGTTGTAGTATAAAATTGGCCATATCTCGATCTAGAAGTGGCCGATTTCCATGTGCGAGATATAGCAATTGTAGAGGACAACATGTAGTAACCAACCATACCTTTAAAATTGAAATTTGAAACCGATAAGAGAATTTATTCTCACAAAAATTTAATACAGCAAGCTATTTATTGCCCTATTTATGAACTATCCTCTTGTGCTGAAGCCATGGAAATTGTTCCAAATATGATGCTTGTTGCCATGAAGACTCTTCAATAGGAAAACCCTTCCATTTGATAAGGTATTCAACAAGAATACGGTTCCTTAGAACCTTCTCCCGCTTGCCAATAATCTTCTCAGGCTCATAGATGATCAAAACCATCATCATCCAAGGGAGGTAGTTCATCAAGAACTTGAATTTGAGGTCCCACATACTTTTTAAGCTGAGACACATGAAAGACATTATGGATTCTTGTGTTTGAAGGTAAGTCTAGTTAATAAGCAAGATCCCCAACTCTCTTGACAATACGATAAGGACCATAAAACCTATGAGTAAGTTTGTTGTGCCCTCCTTTAAGAGAAGCATAACATGACTTGAGAATCTTCAAAAATACTCAATCATCATCCTCAAACTCCACATGTCTTGTTTTCTCATCCGCATAGACCTTCATTCTCTCTTGAGCTTTATGAATGTTGTCCTTGCATTGCTTCTTAAGGGCCTCCATCTTTTCCAACTCCTCACGTGCTTGTGGATTTACATCTTCATGAAACAATGCAAAGGGTACTTGTACTTTGTAGCCATATAAAGCTTCAAAAGGAGACATTCCAATGCTTGTATGGTAAGTATTGTTGTAACCAAACTCCACAAGATGGAGCAATTTGTCCCATGCATTTTGTGTCTCATGGAAAAAGTGTCTCAAATAAACTTCTAGCCATTTGTTAACTCTTTTAGTTTGCCCATCCGTTTGTGGGTTATATGCAGTACTAGAAGTCAAAAGTCCCCATTGAAGAGAACAAACTCCTCCAAAATTTGCCCATAAACTTATTGTCACGATCGAACACAATCTTCATTGGCAAACCATGAAGCTTGAAAATACATTCCATGAATTGTTGATCCACTTGCTTTGCTATAAATTGGGTCTTAGTAGGGATGAAATGGGCTGATTTAGTCAATCGATCAACTACCACATAAATGCTATTCCACCCATGCTTAGTTATAGGAAATCCCACAATAAAATCCATAGAGATATCAGTCCACTTGCCTTGAGGAATAGGGAGTGGCTGAAGTAAACCGCAAGGTAGAAGAGATTAGTCTTTATTTTGTTGACATGGAAGACATTGCATCACATAATCCTTGACATCCCGCCAAATGCCCTTCCAATAGAATCTCTTATGGATGTTGTCAAATGTTTTGAACATCCCATGATGACTTGCCAAAGGTAAAGAATGCATCTCATGAAAAATACGATCTTTGAAAGAGGATTGTGGTATCAAGTAGACTCTACCATGATACCATAAAAGATCGTTGTGCCAATTGAAATTGGGATACTCTTCTCCTTTTCCTTGCTGAAATTTCTTCATCATCTTTGATGCTTGCTCATCAAGTAAATATTCTTATTTGATGTCATGAATCCAATCCCTATATACAATTGAAATTGTAGATAAAGAACATGCCCACATACATGATAAAGCATCTGCCACAACATTATCTTTTCCAGCCATATAAGATATTTCAAAATCATAGCTTTGAAGAGTAGCTAGCCACCTCCTTTGTTTAGGGGACAAATTTGGTTGGGAGAGGAAGTATTTCAGCACCACGATGATTGCTCTTCACCTTGAAATGGTTGCCATATATATAGTGATGCCACTTTTTGATAGCATGCAAAATTGTCAACATCTCTTGTTCATAGACATGTAATTGATGCTCCTTGCCATCAAGCTTGTGACTTTCATAGGCTATAACTCCATGGTCTTGATACAAAATAGTCCCAACTCCTCTTCTACTAGCATCTGCACATATAATGAATTCCTTAGAGAAATCCAGGCATACAAGAATAGATGTTGAAACTAATAAAGATTTCAGCTCATTGAAACTCTTGTCACTGCTATGGAGTCCCAAAAGACAGCTTCTTTCTTCAGCCTATTGGTCAAAGGAGTCGCCATATGAGCATAATTTTTTATAAACCTCCTATAGAATGAAGATAATCCAAGGAAACCTCTCAAGGAACTAGAATTCGTAGGAGTAGGCCACTCTTTGACACATTTCATCTTGTTAGGATCCACACGAATGCCTTGCTCTCCCACAATGTGACCCAAGTATTCCACTTCATCTTCCATAAAAGAACACTTTGACATTTTGGCAAAGAGTGTATGTCTTCTTAATGTGTGAAAGACCTCTCGCACATGCATCAAATGCTCAACCTTGGATTTGCTATAAATGAGGATATCATCAAAGAATACAAGGACTATTTTTAACAAGGAAGGCTGCAATATTTTATTCATGAGTGCTTGAAAAGTAGTGGGTGCATTTGAAAGCCCAAATGGCATGACCAAGAAGTGGTCTAACTCTCTTTCAGTCCTAAAGGTTGTTTTATACTCATCCCCTTCCTTTATTCAAATTTGATGATAGCCTAAATGAAGATTGATCTTGGTGAAGACCTTTGCATCTTTGAGGTCATCCAAGAGGTCATCAATGCGAGGAATCACGTATCTATTCTTCACCGTGGACTTGTTAAGCTCCCTATAATCAATGCACATGCTAAAAGATCCATCTTTCTTCTTTACCAAGAGCACAAGAGAGGCAAACGTAGATTGACTTGGCTAAATTAAACCCATTTGCAACAACTCTTTAACTTGTCTTTCCACCTCTTCCCTTTCAAACTTTGACAAGTGATAGGGAGGTTTGTTGATGGGTTTTGTGTTGGGCAGTAAGTCAATAGGATAGTCTACTTCTCTCTTTGAAGGCAAGGATGATGGTTGCTAAATTAAATATTTGTATTCCTCCAATAGATCTTCCATTCTTGGATCCTTTTTCTTTGAAGAAGATGATGGCTTATTTGCTGACTGCTCTTCATCCACTTTGCAAGCAAAAGAGTGAATATGCATGACCGTGCATTGATTTCTTTACGCATCTTCTTCATAGAGATGAGTTCCATTTGCTTTTGACCAATGCCCTTCAATATTATAGGCTGTCCATTCCATTGGAATTCCATCAACATGTTTTGCAAGTCCAAAGAAAATTTTCCAATGGTTTTCAACCAATCGTAGCCAATGAAAATATCTATGGGATCCATTTCCAAAGTGATCAAGTCCACTTCCATAATACATGAAAGAGATAGAGTGATAGGAGTGTGTTGGCATACTTCAGTACTTGATTCATAAGCTCCATTAGCAACTTGTATCTTCAACAGCACTTGCATTTGTTGAGGAAGCAATCTCAACCCATGCAAAGATTTGGTATTAATGAAGCTATGGGTGCTACCCGTGTATCAATCAAAAGGTGAATTGTTCTACCATTGAACAACCCCTCAAGTCTAAGGGTGTTTTCTCCTTTACAACTAGTCCATGCATCATGAGAAATTGCACATAAAGAACCACCCGGATCAAAAGGAAAACTGTCCACAATATCATAGAATTCATCATTATTTCCTTCATCCTCATCATGCATTTTGTCAACCATAGGGTTTTCTTCCACATGAAACACATTCCCCTCTTCACTTTCATCGTCATCTGGCTCATCGATGATAACAAAGTTAGGCTTGCTATTTTTGGATTTGCATTTCAACCTATGGTCTTGTGTCCACTTTTCTCCACACTTGAAACATAACCCTTTGGCCCTCATGTCTCTAATTTGTTTATTTCAAAGAACTTTGATCCAAGTGCTATTTTGAGATCCCTTTTGTGCATTTTCAGCCCTTGCAAAGCTCTGTTTTGCTTCAACCATTGGTCTATAACCATTTTCTCCACTTGGTTTTGATCCATACACCATTGGATATGTAGGTAACTTGCTGTAATTACTGTTGTAAATACTAGTTCCTTTGCCTTCTTGCCTATAAACATCCCTTTGTTGGATCCAACCCTTGAAGGCTGATTAGGTAATGAATACCATGCATTTTTTGGCTGAACCCCATTGATTCTCTTCTATATTTCTTCCCATACCTTTCAGCATATAAAATGGCTTCATGAATTGTCTTGGGCTACATTGCACCTACTTCTGAAGAGAGGGTTGAATCTAGACCAAATATATATTTGTTTAACTTGGCAAAATCATCAATCCCTTCAATGTACATAGAAAGATTAAGGAACATGTTAGAGTAATCACGAACGAACATGCCTCATTGTTGAAGACCATACCATCTTCTTTGCAATCTTTTTCCATTAGAGAGACAAACACTTCCAACATTGCCTTCTTAAAATCCTCCCAAGAATCAAAATTGTGACCAACTCTTTGCATATATCTCCACCATATATGCGCGTAGCCTTCAAGAGGGAGTGCTACAAAATAGAACTTGGCTTCATCATAGAGAGGAAAAAGTGTGAAGTACATCTCTAATTTGTTTATCCATTCTTTCCATTCCATTGGAGATGCATTATCCCCCTTGAAGTTAGAAATGGTAATCTTTTCTTTGTACTCCCTTTCATTATAAGTTGGGTGGAATTTAATAGAGTGTTGCACAAAAGACTATCTCAAAAAATCTCTATTCATTGAATCTGACCAAAAGAATTTGGTCTAGGATTATTGCGACCATGATTCGGTTGTCCCAATCCAAAGGAATGATGATGTCCATTAGTGGGCTAACCATAAAATGACTTATATTTGTTGGTAATATCATGAAATGACCTTCTTTTATCAAATCTTCCACTCTTATCATAAAAGTCCATTTTTTTTGCTTGATGGTCGAAAGAGAGATAATATTTGTAGATGGGTCACATGCATGAAACTCTTCATTCTTTTCTTCTCTTATGTCCTCCTCTTCTTCATAAGTAGCCTCATGTCTTGGGTTGACAGGCATGGTGCTTTGATGATATTGGTGGCTGGTAATGAATACTCCTCAATGTGGATGGCTCTCCTTTCTCAAAGGTTGACATGATAGGCTGATCAATCCCCTTTCCTTTCATATTAGAGGGCTAGGCTGAAGTATTTTCAATATGAATAGTGGGTTCATTTGGTGTATGTGGTTTGAGTCTTCAAAACCTTGATAGCTACTACTACATCCTCAAATCCACTCTTCATAAACTTGACCAACTACTAAACTCCTTCAACCACTTTGTTGGATGTGTTCTCAATCTTCCCCAAAGATTTGGAAAGTTGCTCATATTGATCATGAATCCCAATGTTCAACATACGCATCTCTCTTGGAAGCATGTGATCTTCAAAAGGTTCGTGAGATAAGGAATTTCCATCATTACCCAACCATGCACTATGAGCATTATCAACGCTTACATCATCATCTTGTTGGTCATGATTAAGGGTTTAATTAGTGTTGTTTTGATCATTGATGTATTCTCTGATATCTTCTTGAATGGTCTTCATGACTTGATCTTTTCTCTTGTGTTTGGCCATTAAGGAAAAATGACTACGGGGAAGAAAACTATCAATAACTTGCTTAGTACTACACCAATGCCAATGGTTTTTTGATCTAAAAAAAGCTTATATATCAAGAATACTCCAGATTTAGCAAGATCTCAGCTTATACTAGGGTATATGGGTGAAATGAACTTAAACAGTGCACCCCTGTCAGCCTATCTAGGTGTAGTCCACTAGACCCCCTGTCAGAAAATTAGCCATAACTTTTTCTCCCAATGTTCGATTACTAAAAAATTTTATTCAAACAACATCTTAACATCCCCTCTTCAAATCAAGCTATCAAGATCCCAAATTAGATCATGACAGAATTTTCTATGATAGAAATTGTGTACCTGCGCCCAGTGAATTCGTGCAACCTGTTAACACCCTATAGAAGCCCTGTTTCACCCTAAAATGAGTCATGTATTACTTGTAGAACCCCAAAGAAATTAATAGACCTTTGATAGGCTGTAAGGCACTTGATAGATACCTATTGGAAATACATATATATCTATTCAAGGATGTCACAAACTGCCATGTTTGGTACCACTAGTCTTCCATTCTTCATCCACTCTTTCCCAAGTGGTCTTCCATGGTCCACCACCTGTGGTGATGTGCAAGCCACTTAGAGACTCGCTCTTACCACTCGTCTTGACTTCCAGCACTTGAAGCACACCTAAGAACAGCCGAAAGCCTAATTGAGCACAAGTGCACGGAAAAGAACACACTCGCTAAGTGGAGGTAACTTGAAGATTGTATGCAATAATTAAGGAACTCACTTAGATAAACGAACGTGAAGAAACCCACCAATAAGAGGATATCCCAAGACATAGATGGGCAATTGGAACACCCTAGCATAGGACTAAGTGAATAGCAGCAGAGACATGGATCTACCCGACCTCCTTAACCTTATCGACAGCTTGGTGGAGCAAGAGAACACCAACCATATCGGAGGAAAGCTCAGACCGTAGGGAGAATGAGGAATTTGACTTAGGAGTTTTTCGAGAAGCGATCTAGCATTTGGTGAGTAGCTATGATTCTCACACTCGATATGAGCACCGCGATAGAGTGGTAGAAGCCATCATAGATGACCTAGAGAAGGAAAGGAAACTAGCCCACAAAGCACTGCAAGACATAGTGGAATACAACCGAGACCAACTGACTAGGAGCCTGAGGTAGAATGCAGAGATGTGAAAGATACAGCGAGTGCTGAACCTAGCAGGCAGGAATCAATCTGACCATGAGAGAGTGCTAGAAGGAGACCTAACACTAAGTGAGCTTCTTATGAAGCAATTGCTAGACAACACAGCAACAGAGCAGAGTGCTATAGCATTAGCCACGTCACTACTAGCGAGGTTAGGGGTGAACCAAGGCTCCAAGAGCCAGCCTAAGATACCAGTTGTCGCTAAGCAGCTCAATAAGTACCAGCCCCAAGATGATCCGTACATCTTTATAGAGCAATTTGAGCAGGTTTGCGAGGCCAATGGACTCATCGACTTGACTCAACGCTCTTAAGCATTTAGGCTTTGCTTAGGCAACAAGGGTTGGACTTGGTACACAAGTCTAGATGCCGCAAAGCAAGTGAACTTCAATGGACTGAAAAACCTCTTCATTAAGAAATTTTTGAGCCTGGATTCTCTGACAACTTGCTAGTACGACTTATGAACATCAAGCAAACGGAAAAAGAGGACATCCACGACTATGTGACCCACGTAAGGAGTCTCTTCAAGAGAATCCCGATGCGACCGAAAGAGCAGTGTCGACGGTATTCATTCGTGAAATACGAAATGGGGAGCTTTATACAGCCTTAGGAGGCAACTCCAGCTTGTAGCGAGACATGCTAACAAGGGTGTTCAAAGAGGCCATTCGAGTAGACGACCAATCGAGGGAGAGGAGCTCTAGAAACTCGAACCAAGAAGAGACCAACTCAAGAAGTTCAGAGAGAGCTTCAGCATTCAGCGATGAATGAATAGGCGCAAGTATCCAAGATAAGGGAAAGACTGCAGACACCAACCAGGAATTGGCTGACATGAAAATGGAAATAGACAAGATTGTAGGAAATGCTAAGATGACCAACGCGACCACATGTCCAATGCATGTACTGTGGCAGGAACCACTTTGTCTGCTAAGTTTCAAGACCCCAGGTCACGACCTTGTGCTAATTGTGGTAGGTTTGGTCATGATAATGTGCATTGTAGATTGCCTAGAAGACTTCCGTACTCACAACCGTACAGTCAACCTTGCCTAGTGAACAGGCCACAACAATTCTTTGGAAGGGGAGTGCCATTGACCCTTCCCGTGCCAAACGATGCTAAGCTAGTTGTTCCTAGAATGGATATAAATCCTATTGGAATACCCAGACCACCTGGTCCCTATATGTGACACATCCACCGAGTGATGCTCTAGTCCACTACGTAGAAGAGCTAAATGAGGAAGATCCTTACATATACCCTTACGTCTTGCATGACGATGAGGGAAACGCAGTCCTTACAGACTATCGACCAGTACTGGTGAAGGCATTAGGTAGGGGATGAGGTAGAGGCCTAGGAGGACAAACTCAAGATCCAATCATGTGTTGGACTTGCAGTCACTCGAGACACATCTCATCACGCTGTCCTGAAAGGGAGCAACAAAATAGAGACAAGGCTGACCTAAGGTGTCCTGATTATGGAATCACTCATCTCTTTGTTGACTGTCCAAAGCGAAAACCATCCTCAAGTTCAACTAACATGCCATCCATCCCATTGGGGTTTTTTGGTGTTGAGAATCTTGATGGGGAGGCTACACCTATCCCATTGCATGTCATGACCCATGCACAAATGAAGCAGGCCGGCATATCAACCAGGTCCTAGCAATCTTGACGCAATCTCAATAAGGAAGAAGAGACCTAAAGCTAAAGTCTCTCTTAAAAATGAGAGTGCCACAATGCTACCTGCTGGAAAGAAAGTCATTGACGCTAAGACAGAGACATTAGCTCCAAAGACGACTGAAAAGGCAAGTGCTAAGGTAGGGGAGTAACCCAACTTGAAGTGCCAACTAGAGGCCATTGAGAAGGTGAAGGAGTGGGTAAAGGAGGCTCAAGAAGACGTGAAAGATGCGGAACCCATCTTAGAGGATGAGATCAAGGATCTCTCCAGCATTGGCATGCCACTCTCACCCCCTCCATCGAAACCTAGAGCTGCAATTGTGCCACAAGCAGTACCGCTTAGGCAAAGCCTTAACTCTGCAGGCCAGCAACCCAATCAGTACAACAACCTCCTTACCACTCTAGTGACCACCCAGGTGACGTTAAGCCTGGGAGATCTACTTATGCAGCATCCGATCCTATGGTGGGACTTGAAACAGTGTGTTGAAGGGTCACAAGAGCAAGCTGCTCTGTAGGCCTACAAGAACATGATGCAGAGACGCAGATACCGAGTTTGACGTTGCACTCCATGCCTAAATCCTTCCACGTTAATTCTTTTTGGGAAGGCACCAAGATGCATGCGGTCTTACCGGTCTTAGCCCTAGGCAACACAACAAGGAAAGGGATTGTAGACACAGGGGCAAGAGTTAGTGTATTGAGCCATGCAATGCTCCAGACTTGGGGGAACCCACATGTCGAGACTGCTAGGTTCAATGTCACATTAGCTAACGGAGTGAAAGTGAAGCCATTTGGGGTGCTAAAAGACTTGCCGATGAAAATTGCTAGAGTCCGATTCTCAATTGACTTTATAGTCATGAAGGGAGTGGACTGCGATGTCCTATTGGGCCCGGCTGGATGGGCAATGCTAGAGTGATCGAAGATTGGGGGAATGGTATCATCTTCCTAGGCAATAGAGCAAAAGCTGCAAGGGTAGAAATGGACTCCTGGAAAACTGCACCAGTTGACCTCGACGCCATCTCTGCGATGCTCAAGGGTGATACCTAGATCAAGAAATCCTATGGGCCCCTAACTAAGCATATCCAATGTCCTGAAGTTAAGCAAGACTAGATGCATGTCCTTGCTACCATCGACCTGCCATTCTCAGATGATGAGGAATACAAACATGCCATTAAGATGATCGGTGAGCCCAAGGATACACCCTCAGTATATCAATCTGCGTGATGGCAGGAAATCTCCACACAAGACCCAACCCTATCACCTTCCAAGTGTCAACCAACAGGAGGGAGCTCCAAGGGGTTTTAGAGTATTTGACCAACAAGCTAGCAGGCAATTCAGCAGAAAACTTCCAAGGATTGACGTTGCTTCAGACGAGAGTGAGGACGAGATAGATACCATAGAATACGACACCGAAGGATGAGTGATAGAACATATACGGGCAGACTCTAGGCCAAAGAGAAAGAACACCTTCAGGATAGAGCAAAGGGTCATGCACATGGATTGTGACCGTGCTTGGTTGGAATGTGTAAGAGCCATAGATCTGGAGCAAGCAAGCCTAACCCAACCAGGTAACATGCCAGTGCTTAGAACAGAGTCACCCTCTGACCTGCAACCACTGGGGGAGACTACCTCATCTAGCGAAGATGGGGAGTTCGATTTCGAGTCAGAAGTGAGTTCAGAAAGTGACCCAAAAATATCGAGGCATCCCAAGACTAGACGTACCAAGGGGGACATGCCCGTCCACCTGAGGCGCAGACGCTTGAAAGAAGAAAGGGCAAAATAGTCTAAGGATGCAAGATCAGACAAACAACGAAAACCACATGACCTTCCTAAGAGATTTACGAAGTCTAAAAAGGGTGATAGGATAGTGATCCTGTTGGGTGCCAAACGTCAAGGGCAAACATGTGATCCCATCGAGGAACCCGCCAAGGTCAAGGAGGTGAACCTAGCCCAAGAAGGGGAGACATCCCAACCTATCTTTATTGCCGATGACCTAACGGAGGAAGAGGAGACACATCTTGTTGTCCTCTTACAAGAGTATATAGACGTGTTCACCTGTCCCTTAGAAGGACTCAAGGGGGTAGATCCAAGTGTAGTGACTCATAACATACCCATGATGCCAAATGCAACACCGACCAAGCAACGACCATACCCCATGAATCCAAAACACACTCGTGTGGTCAAGGAAGAGATCGACAAGCTGATGAGAGCGGGATTCATCTACAAAATTGAGCACACAGACTAGGTATCACCCATAGTCATTATAATGAAGAAGAATGGAAAGATTAGGGTGTGTGTCAATTACAAGAAGGTGAATGTTGCAACTAAGAGGGTGGAGCCCCGAGAGGAACACCAAGGAAAAGGGAATTCTCTTGCAAGAAAATCTATCTTGTAACATCAACAAGCTTGTTTATCATGTTTCATATGATCACAATGAAGAAAAGAACACCAGGCACAACAAATCTTCATGCAGCATCATGTAAATCTCCCACGGTTTTTAATAGAATCAACCATATTCTTCAACATCTTCATAAAATCCATCAATAGAACAAAGAAAGCAAAGAAATACACCATCTTTGAATGGAAATACATCACATAGTATTCATCTTCAATATCTTCATAGTCTTTCTCTCAATTCTCTCATATACAATCACTCTGTTTCAGTAGAATTGGCTATCTCTGACTCTCTCACACACACTCCATCAATAATACATCATATCCTTACTACAATCTCTCAAAAATTACTCTCAATAATCACTCTTAGGTCGTGGATACCCCTCCCAAGAGGTATGTCTGATATGAAAGGTCACCAAAGCCACTACAGTGTCTCTTCACAGCTCACTACTGTCACTTCACTCTAGTCTTCTCTTGAGTCTTCAGCAGCTACTTTTTTCACTTCCTTCAGCTCTTTTGTACTTGTATTCACCTCTTTCCAAGGCTAGAAAACCTTCCCAAAGTCACACATACATTCCACAGAACACTTACAGAACAGTCTACAGAACAGTACCAGAACAGTTACAGTACAGAACAGAACAGAAACAGAACAGAAGCAGAAGCTCTACAGAAGACCTACAGAAGGTTACAGAAGGTCATCAAAACCACATAACTCATTCTCAAACCATTCAAAACTTTCACAAACCATTCAATAAGCTTTCACAATATCTCATTCTTCATCAATCCATACTCCATCCCTCCTTACAGAAGACAATCAGAACAAAAACAGACCAAAACAGAACAAAACAGAAGGTATACAGAACCATTCAGAACCTATCAATGAAGATGATCCCTCTTAAAAGATTGATGTTGTCTGAATCGATCCATAGATAAGGATTCATCTACAAAGTTTTTAGGAGGATTTTGAAAAAATTGGAGACAACACATCCTTTCCAATAGGACCAGGTATCTGCTAGGCAAACAGAGGGCATGAAAATACAGTATCTCCAGCTGTTGAGAATCAATGCTAACATTGACATTCATGCACAGTTTTGGGATAGGCTTTGAATCAGTATGGGAGTGCCTATGCATATAGGCCAGGTACCAAGCAAAGTGAGCAGTTAATCTCACTGAGGGATCTGCAGACTGTGAATATTGTTGGGCAAAATGAACATAGTTTTGATAAGCTTGACTTGAAACTGTCCATTCCCCTGGAATTACTGGCCAATTAATCTGCGGTCCTGTAAGGCAATCATCCGAACTCCATCCCCTTCTTCTGGAAATCTGAGTATCAAAATCGGCACAGTCACTAACCAACTGAGGTGGTTGAGATATGGAAGTGCTAGGAGAGGGTAATGGAATAAGAGAAAGTGGATGTAGGGAAGGATAGGAAAAATCATAAAAGGAAGAAAAGGTTAAAGAAGGAGTGGCAGAAATTTGTAAGGAATCACTAAGGAAAGGTGTTAATTGATAAATAGGAAACGTGGAGGGTACATTTATGAGGGGTGAAGGACAAGGTGGAGAAGGGGAAAATACCCTATCCTCAATAAAGGAACAATAAGTGAAAATAGGAATTTGAGGGAAATTGGAAGGTTGGAAAAGAAGTGGTAAAATTACTGTGGAATGAGTTTGACAAAGGGAAAAATATATAGCATAACGGTGAGCCAATTGTTGGTAATAAAGGAGGGTAGGAACAGAAGGTCCCAAGAGAGATCGTCTCTGATAGGCATCAAAGAAAGTAGCATCAAATGGATTATGTTTGGAAAGATAGGTTAAGAGATCCATCCTCAGTTGGTTAGTACTCTGTACAAAGGTAGGAGCTGTGTTTTGTCTTTGATTTAGGACCACTGACTCAATCATAGGATGCCACGAATTATCCTGACAATCAGCCACTTTGGAGGAATAACTTTGAAACATTTCAGCTATACGCAACTCCAAATGATTGACATAGAGAACAGCCTGTAAGACCACATCCCCCACATACCATGCCATATCTACCTCATCTGGAATTAACAAATCTCCTCGGAGATACATGTATGACATCAACATGGTGTCTGGCGTGACAGAATCTTCAAAGAGCATTCTAACTACCTCTGTCAACAACTCAGCAGACCAAGCCCCACTCCAGCCATCCTCTGGAAAAGGTAAATCCATTGTGGAAAGCTTCATATAGAAGACCAGCTTCTGTAAGTGGTAGTGGACAAAGAAAGAATGGTCTGGTAAGACATAGTCCTGAAATTGCTCAAAGGTAGACCATAATAAGTCCATTCTGGACTGCAATCTTTCCACTTTGTCTTGGAATAAAGGGCACAAAGTAGCCTGTCTCTGTAAGGCAGCCAAGTCCTGCTGTGAAAGAGAAGGAATTAATGGAACAGGAGGGCTTGGAGGAACAGAGCGGGACTTTGCAAGCTGATCCTGCAACTGCTGGATTTGGGAGGCTTGGTTGGCCACTGTGTCATTAGCCATCTGTAAAGCTGAAAGCTTGTCATCTAATTGAACTTGGAATTCTTTCGCTTCACTAGACATCCTCTCCTTCTCTGCTGAAAGGCTAGTAACCTGTGACTGAGCCTCGAATAACTGGGTCTTTAATGAAGAAATCTCATCACTCTGAGTGGCAACCAGTTGGGTTTGCTGTTCCATTTGCTTGAATAGATCTGCTAGGGTATCCTTAGTAGATGCTAATTCAGAGGTTGCCTTATGCAACTGGTCTTTGGACTGCATGAGCTCCTCATAGAAAGATGCGTACAGCTGTTGAACACAGGCTGTCACTGATAACTCAATGGAACTTTGAATATCCTTGCAGAGGAAAGAAATGGCATCTCCTGAAACGAGACTGTTCAGGGAAGGAACGGAGATATCCAAGGATCCTTCTCTATGTGCCCGGAATAGATTATTGCAAGTGAGAAACCCAGGGAGGTCACTACCAGAAGTAGCAGGGATAGGCACTGAGGGAAGTACAGCAGGGGCTTTGTCCGCGACCCTCTTCAAGCGTTTGCGTTGTATGACCAGGGGAGGCGGAGAATCATCATCCTCAATGTCAATAGGTGCAGACTCTTCTGAAGGTGGAGGAGGAGGTACGGGATCTGATGGAGGAGGTGGAGGCACAGTCTTCTGTAAACCCGAATAGGTCAAGAAGGCAGACAAATAGGATCCATAGGTAACATTGGTAACATTACCCCTCGTGACTTTAACAAAATGCTGATCCATCTTAGTAAGGAGGTATGTGCTCCAATCAATGGCAACTCCTTTTAGCACCATCCTGGAAGCTGTGAAAAGCTCTTTGGACAAATAGTGGGATGGCGTTTTGGCAGGCATAAACCTGTCCTGAAGGAACTGACACATCGTCTTCCAGACGGGATCAGTAATCATAGAAAACGAAACTCCTGAAGAGTTTATCACTTTCTTAACATCAAGGACCTCCCTTGTCTGCTTCTGCAATAGTTTGAGAATCTCTTCATTAGAGAAGAGCTGTCGAGTGGTCACAAAAGGTTCCCCTTTGGAGGGTAAGGACAGAGCCTTCCCTAAGCCTCGAGACGTCAATGTCATAGACATGCCTTGGACTACTCCTGTCTTCTTGCTGTAAGAGGCCAGGAACTCATCACATACGGACGGATCCTCTGGAAGTAATGGAAAAGGAGTGGCCACAAAAGCAGCAAGTCCTGCCTTCGTGAGGGGCTCAAAAGTAAGTAGGGACGAGTAATCCCTACTAACTAGTGGGACGTACTGGATAGGGGGAGGAGCATGAGAAGGCGCCATTCAGATGGTTACACACACACCACAAACACAGACAATCAAAGAGAATGCCTGCAAAGCAACAGACAAAAACCAAGGATAAGATGATTACCAAATAAGACATGACCCGACCTACGAACCCCAAGCAAACCACATCCTAGAAAAAATTTGACATGACCTTGAGACAAATGCGACCGAAAGCTTCATGCGATGCATCAAACAAATACCCTGAACCCCGTATCAGGCAATAAAAGAAAAAAAACTGCATACCGTACCCGTAACCGTAACTAAGACAGGAAACCAAAACCATACCATATCCGACACATATCAATACGACATTTGTGATAGAACCAAGACTGGACCATGGAAAACATCACTAATGACTGCGTATACCCAGCCCACGAAACGCTTCATTAAAAAGGGGATTAAGTGCAGTGAGGGGGAATTTAATTTAATGAAGGGTTCATTTGAATCAATTATTAAAAATGGGTGAATTTTTATTAGGTGATAAACCTTAATAAGAAAACGGCGGTTCCTTATTACAAATTTAATTACCAATTATTAGGTTAAACGGTGCAGTTATACGATTCCCGGACTGCGATTCCCGACTGGGTCTCCAAATGCAATTCATGGATTATAATTTAAGGTGATGTGGAGCGCTTTTTTGCCAGCGCGTGCTCATGTGACGGCTGGTTGATTTTAATTAAAATTTTAGAGTGCCTCTGTAGCGCACGTAGCGCGTGCTAAGTGAGCGGCTGGTTAATTTGAATTAAAAAAAAGGATGTGTGTTTAGCGCGAATGCGCGTGCCATGGTGGGTGAATTAAAGAGTTTATTTTAACAATTAATTGTGATTAAGGGGGAAAAATAAATAAATAAATAACAGAAAATAAATACCTGGCAGGGTGTGTATGAAATGCAGGAATGCGCACGGAAGAGTCCCAGGAGAGGAAAAGCAAAAAGCACTGATGAAACAACAAATAACACCTTAGCAGATGTGTTAATTTGATTTATGTTGGGTTTTTATTTTTATTTATTTAATTGTATTTTTAGTTGTGATTTTTTTATGTTGGAATAAATAAGAAATGAGCAAGGGAGGTAAGGGAAATTTTTTAGAATGTTTTTAGAAATTTTTACAATTTTTTACAATTTTTAAAATGATTTTTCCTATTTTTTTGGCAATTGATGGGTAATTTTAGGAAAGAGGGATTTTTCTAAAATTATAGGAAAGGCAATTCCTAGCAGACAAAGGTCCAAAAATTGGCAAAAGACAGAAGGAATTTTTAGAAATTTTTTTGAAATTTTTTTATGAAAAAATGAAGGTTGTGATTAAGTAAGTCACATTAATCACATAAATCACATAAGTCACTTAAGTCATAAGTCAGGTTAGTCAGGTAAGTTAAAACAACTAAGTTAGGGTAGGTAACCTAAGTAAGTTAAGTAAGTCGACCTAAGTTAGGTAAGTAAGGTTAAGTAGGTTAGGTCTGGTAAGTTAAATTAGGTTAGGTTAGTGTTAATGACTAATTAATCCTAAGTTAACTAATGGTTAGTAACTAACCTTAGGAGGAGGTAGGGGTGAAGGGGGTGGTGGAGGAGAAGGGAGGAGGGAGGTGGTGGGCGGCGAGGAGGCGACGATCGTGGCAGCAGCGGTCGTGGCGGCAGCGGTCGTGGCGACGAGGGCGGCGAGTGCTACTGGCGGGCGACGGCGGAGTACACGGCGGTACTGGCGGCGACCAATGGGGGCGAGGGCGGCGAACGCGGGCCAGGCGAGGAGTAACTGGAGCAGGTGGCGAGGGCGTTCGGGAGGCGGCGAAGGCGGGCGTTCAGGAGGCGGGAGGTTTTGACAGCGTCCAGGGCGGGGGCCCAGGCGGCAGAATGGCGGGCAGGTAGGGGAGAGTAGGGAGGGAGGAGAAGAGGAGGAGGAGGAAAGGGAGAGGAAAGGAGGGCGATGGAGGGCGGGTCGGCGGCCACGAGGAGGAGGAGGACGGCGCTGGGGGGTGGAGGCGAGGGTGGAGGGGAAGAAGAGGAGAAAGGCAGAGAGGAGAAGGAAGGAAGGGAGTGAGAAGAGGGAGAAGCAAGGGAGGAGGAAGTCGTGGAGGGGAGGGAGAAGTGGAGGGAGGAGAGGGAGGAGGGAGATGGAGGACAGATGGATACGCACAGAGAGAGAGAGAAGCAAGAAAAAGAGAGAGAGAAGAGAGAGAGAGAAGAAGGTGGCGGGAGGCAGTTGGGGTGGGGGGGGTCGGGGTAGGGGGGGGGGAATAGGAAAGGGCATTGGGGGGGGGTGGAAAAAGGGGGAAAGGGGATGGGCAGGGTGGATGGGCAGGGGCAATGGGCGGGTGGGTAGTGGAAATAGGGGTGGGCAAGGGCAATGGCGGACGTATCCCCGTCCCGCGCACGTGCGCGGGGCGGGGTAAAAAAATTTGCCGTGACGGGATTGAAATGACGTGGGGATGACGGTACGGGGTACGCGGACACGACCGGGGCGCGTGGAGACGCGTTAAATCGAAAAAGGGCGCGTTCACGCGCAAAACGAGCGCGAGAAAAAACGTAAAAATAAAGAAAAATTAATAACTCCCAATCCGGATGTCAAAACGAAATACCGTAAAAACGAAAAGTGGGCAGGACGACAGGGGGGAAACATTAAAAATACGGGACGGGGGTGCCGGGAGGGGTAAAGGACGTTCACGTGCAAAAAACACAAAAAACGAACCACAAAACGCAATTTAAAAATTAATATCGAAAGATCCGTGCATCGGAATGAGGTGCGGAAAAAAAGGAAAACTGGGCAAAAAGATGTGCCCGACAATCCTATCCTGTCAAAACATAATTCCGACTAAGATAAGACGCGTTCACATGGGAAAAACCCAAAAAACAAACCCGAAAATGGGATCGGAAATGAATATCGGACGAACCGTTTACCGGAATGACAGGTAGTAAAAAGGAAAAACTGGCGCAGGAAGGGGTGGCACAGGGTTATCATGTTAAAACGCAGTTCCGGCGGAAATAGGAGGGGTTCACATGTGAAAAACTCCAAAAATACTCCCGAAAAGTCATTTAAAAATTAATAAGTAAAAATCTGAACATCGAAAAAGGGTAGAGGAAAAAGGGAAAAGGTAGGGGAAGGCATAGCGGACACGGCTGTCAAATCAAATTGGAATTCCGATGCCAATAGGGCAAGTTCACATAGAAAAATGTCAAAAATACGCACGAAAAAGGCTTAAAAACCCGGAAAATTAATAACGGACAAACCGTGTATCAGAATGATGTGGAATAAAAAGAAAAAATGTCAGGGGAAAAGCTTTGGTCAGGGCTATGATGTCAGATCATGGTTTCGAAGCAAGAAAAGGGCGTTCACATGGAAAACCGTCTGAATTGTGTAAAATGGTTCAAAAATTAATAACTCAAAAACCGTGCACCGGAACAGGGGTAGGTAAAAAGGAAAAATGGTCCGTTCAAAGAGAGGAACAGGGCTATAAGGTTGGATTTGGATTTAAGTGAACGTAGGGTGCATTCACATGGAAAAACCTCAAAATCAGGGAATGAAGGAAAACTGCAAAGGAACAGCCCCAAGGGTGGGTGCCACATAACCGGGCGGGTGGGAAGGGACCCCAGGAGGGTAAAAGTAAGTCATGTATACATGCATGAGCAAAATAAGGCATATGCAGATGAGTATGCAATGTAGACGCGCAGGGACGCGTCCCCACACTTAAGACCTTAACGGATAGGGTTAACCGAGCATTAGGGACCCAGGACCATGCCACAGGCCATCCACTAACTTCCCCACACTTAAAACATGACCATCACTAAGAAACAGAAGTTTGTAGGGTTAGAAAAACTTGGCCCATTTCGTCAAGAATCAAGGTTGAATATCGATGGCACGTCCAGTGTTGTTGTCGGCGCTGGAGGAACCAAGGCATCTTCTTGGCACACATTCGTCATGGCAGGGACCACGCAGCAGCACCCAGGGAGGTAACTAATGGAAGGAATCGTAGGAAATTCGTTGTCGATGAGGGATATTGCACTCAACTCACAGTCACTCAATTGAAATGAAAGAACAGTCACTCGCCCCATGACTAATATCACACGAGAAAGAATGATTAAAACCCATATCTCATACCCGGGTGAGGAATCGACAAGGGGAATTGGTGTAGAAAGAGTATGCCAGGGTGCACAGTTGATGGTGCATTAGTGCGTCCAACCCGTCTGGCATAAGTGCAAGGAGGAAGGCAAGGGAGCCTTACAGTGCAGTGTACAGAACAGGGTGATGTGTCTTGTGATGATGGCAAAAACCCATCCCGTAGGTGCACAAGGAAACGGGAACATACCTGACTCCAAGTGTCGTAACGTCCCTCAATCTCACCTCTCGGTAATTGATTGAAGAAACTCCAGTCACACTCAACCCACCCTCTGTCTCACTCTCTGTTGATAGATATAAGAGGGCAGCCTTTTCCTGAAACCCGTTGATGTAATCCTCACAGTCACTTGTGCAAAAGTGTATGCCTTGTGCGCATTTGATGGTGCAACGGTGCATCCCGCCCTGTGCCGGCATACAGTGCAAGAAGGAAGGCAAGGGAGCCTTATGGTGCAGTGCACAGAAACAAATCGTGCTTTGTGCTTTGAGAGGCCCATCCCGTGGGTGCACACTTCATTCACACTTCTCACCTCTCATTTGATTTGAAGGGAAAAGACTGGTCTCTCTCCCCACCCTCTGTCTCACTCTTTGTTGATAGATACAAAGGGCAACCATACTCACTTCCCCATCCGGTTAGGATGAAAGCTCACATCACTCAAGGGGTTGTCGATGAAGATCGCGTCATCAGTTGTTGAAGAGGCGTACCCAGGGAGGTAGCCATCAAATTCGAACATTGTGTTGGATAGGAACATGTCGTCTGCTGGAGGACAGTTAGTCACTTTGCAAAAAGACCCAGGACACAGCGTACCAAGGGAGGCAGCTTCGGAATTGGATCCTGGGAATATCAATCAATGAATCCGCTTTCTGGACTGCTGGGTGTTACCACCTTTTCCACAGCCAGCTTCCCGCCCAAGGGTGTTTACCACCTTTTCTTGGAACGAGGCCTGCGATGACAGGGAATTGCTTCCTTTTCTCTCATAACAGATTTATTTTGGTTTTTTTTTCTTTTTCTTTTTTTTTTTGTTTCTTCTTTTCTTTTTTTTCCCTATTTCCGAGGGTGTTTCCACCTTTTCTCGAAGAATAGATCGGCATGACAGGGACCTAAGTCCTTTTCTCCCATGACCGATATGTTTTTTTTTCTTTTTTTTTTTCCTTTTTCTTTCTTTCTGCAAAATGAGCAAGGGAATGGTAGAAAAAACCATGTGTCAGAACCCACCTCGCCACTGTCGCTGGTGGAAAATAGAGGATAAGAGATCAAGGCTAGAAGGGGGTTTTGAGGGGACAGAGGGTTGCGTCCACTTCATCAGGAGTGATTGAAGAACGGCTAACAGAAGTGTCAACATAAGAAGTACAGTGCCGCGACAACGAGGGAAAAGATCAAGTGACCGTAATTGTCAAGATCCCCAAGGAGGGAAGTACTTCTTCAGGCGATAACCATTGATCAGAAAGGGATCATCAGAGGCATCCAGGGTCTGTATTTGGACAGAGCCATTAGGGTTGACTGCAAGTACCTTATAGGGGCCCATCCACCGCTGCTGGAGCTTGCCAGGAAACTTGCCAAATCGTGAATCATAGGCTAGGACCAAATCACCTTCTTTGAACTCCTTGTGCTTGATGAAACTGTCATGGTAAGCCTTACGTCGAGCTTGCGTGGCTTCCATGCACTGTAGAGCCATCCGACGAATTTCGTCCAAACATTCCAAGTGCAGGAGACGGCGTTGCAATGAATCATCATCCCCCAAACGCTCTTTGATAGCCACTCTCAAAGAGGGTAGTTCCAGTTCAACAGGAAAAACAGCTTCTGTACCATACACCAACTGGAAAGGTGTTTGTCCCGTTGCGGCTTTATGGGAGGTTCTGTATGCCCAGAGGGCCTCTGTAAGTCGATCGTCCCAATCACGACGATGTGCGGCAATTGTTCTTGTCAGAATCGAGCAGAGGATGCGATTGGTGACTTCGACTTGGCCGTTGGCTCTAGGGTAATAGGGAGTGGACTTGCGATGGCGGATCTTATACAATTCTGTCAACTCTTCCATGACTTTGTTAAGGAAATGAGTGCCTCTGTCACTTACCAGCTCTAAGGGACTGCCAAACCGGGTGATGATATTCTCATACATGAACAGGGCCACGCTGTTACCATCGTCCCGCTTGAGGGCTTTAGCTTCACACCACTTTGTGACATAATCCGTACATACGAGGATGTATCTGTTCTGTTTCCTTCTGGTAGGAGGGTCGATCGGACCTACAAAGTCGATGCCCCACTTCTCAAACGGCTTCAAGGGAAGGATAGGTTGCAATGGCATGGCACTTGTCTTCGTGGGTTTCCCCATTCTCTGACAAGCATCACATCTTTTACAGTAATCATAGGCATCTTTGTGGATGGTAGGCCACCAATATCCTGCTAGCAGAGCCTTCCTGGCTGTAGCTTCTCCTGCAAAGTGACCTCCACATGGCTCGTCGTGGCAAGCCTTCAAAACAATCCCAATCTCGTCTCCTGCAACACATCTTCTGAGCATTTCATCTTTGCCTTTCTTGTACAGTGCACCACCTAGCAGGGTGTAGGGGGCTGATTCTAGCATGAGCTTCTTCCTTTCCCGACTAGAAATACCAGGAGGGTACTGTTGGGTTGCCAGCAGATTGGCGATGTCCGCATACCAGGGAGTTACAGTTTCCACCAAGAATAGGGAAGCATCAGGGAGGTCTGGATCATCCTGCTCCTCGTCTGCAGTTTGTGGGATACGCGACAGATGATCAGCCAGAACATGGGAACGACCAGGCTTAGTAATCACCTCAAAGTCGAACTCCTGGAATAAAAGGAGCCATCTCATCATTCGTCCTTTCACATCTGCTTTGTTCATTAAGAAGGACAGGGCCTCATGATCCACATAAAATTTAAAGGGGGTAGATAGGAGGTAATGGCGAAACTTCTCCAGGGCAAACACCATTGCCAAGCACTCCAACTCGGTCACTGTATAGTTCCGTTCCCTATCAGTGACTTTTCGGCTTGCATAATAGATCGGTTGATCCAGCTTCGAGGAGCCCTTTTGGCAGAGGACAGCACCTAAACCTTCAATTGATGCATCAGTGTGTACGTGGAACTCTTTCGTCCAATCAGGAGGTTGCAGGATGGGTGCCTCTATCAGACACTGCTTCAGAGTGTGGAAGGCTTTGTCACATTCTTCTGTCCAAGTAAACTCTGCATCTTTCCTCAGGAGCTTGTGCAAGGAAGTTGCCTTTGTCGCAAAATGGGCTATGAACCTTCTGTAGTAACCCACATGGCCTAGGAATCCCCTCAACTGTTTGAGGTTGGTGGGTGCTGTCAGAGCTGAGATCTTTTCGATCTTTGCAGGGTCTGTTGATATCCCTTGTGCTGAGACAATGTGGCCCAACAAGACTCCAGAAGAGACCCCAAAGATGCATTTGTCGGGGTTAAGGGAAATCCCATACTCCCGGCATTGGTCAAAGCATTGCTCCAAATGTCCCCAGTGTTCACTGATCAAACTGTAGACACAGAAGTCATCCAAATATACCTCAATAAAGTCGTGCAGATGATTTTGAAATGCGGCCATCATGACTCGTTGGAAAGTAGCAGGGGCATTGCAGAGCCCAAATGGCATCACTCGGTAAGCGTAGGTCCCCCATTCTGTGGTGAAGGTTGTTTTGGATTGGTCTTCTTCTGCGATTTGGACTTGATTGTATCCGCTGAATCCATCTAGAAGGGAATAAAGCTCATGTCCTGCCACTGTGTCCAACAGTTGGTCTGTGAAAGGGATTGGAAAGTGATCCTTCTTTGTCTTGGAATTAAGCTTTCGAAAATCCACACATATTCGCAATTTGCCATTCTTCTTGGGTACAACCACGATGGGTGAAACCCATTCACTATTTGCCACTGGATAGATGAACTCGGCTTCCAGAAGCTTCAGCAACTCCGCTTTCACCAATGTGGAATAATTCGGGTTCATTCGCCTCTGGCGTTGCCGTACTGGCTTGGCATCAGGCTCCAAGTCAATATGATGTTGACATATTGTGGGATCAATCCCCTTTAGGTCTTTGTAAGACCACGCAAACACGTCCAAATTTTCTTTCAACAAGTTGTACAAGGTTGACAACTCCTCTTCTGGGAGACTGCTACCCACCTTCAAGTGGCGTTCAGTGCCTTCTGCATCCACAAAGGTTAACTGCCTTTCACCTTCTACTTCACGGATGAAGGTCCCGCGGACTGCTTCTGGGTAGAGATCCGACTCCTTCAAGGGAGTGGTATCCTCTTCGGATGTCCCACTAGAACTCACTTCTTCTTTTGGTGGAGACTTAGGTTGCTCCTGAAAACGTTGGAATGGGATTAGGGCTGTTTCGGGTTTGGTTTCAAGATTAATCACCTCGTGGCTTGAAGACTCATCTTCTGAAGATGACACATCCAGGAACGTCACATAACAGGGACCCTCTGATGCTTGTTGGGTTTGTGGAATTGGTGCTTGTTGGCACGGTGCATCATCATCATCTTTCTTCGGCAAGGATGGGTTAGGACGGCATGAGCCACTGCTGAAAGACGGCTTGCTCTTCTTAATCCATTTCTTATAATGGTTTTGCATATGAGAAGATCCATTTACCAGACCAAATGGTACCATTGCCATTCTGTCCCATAGCATGAGCTCATCGGCTTCTGATACTTCTGGACCTTCTTCTTCAATTGTATCCTCTTCAGGTGGGATAGATTCTTCCATTTCACTTTCATAATCCTCTTCGTCCATATCATACTCATCCTCTTCTGTCTCTGTCTCTGCTTCTGCTTCTGCTTCTGTTGATGCTTCTGCTTCTGTCTCTGTTGATGCTTCCGCTTCTGTCTCTGTTGATGCTTCTGTAGGAGCTCTGTAACAGAAGAACAGATTCTCTGGTTCCTCTCCTGCCTCTGTCTCTGGCTCTGCTGTGGCCATATAACAGGGAGAGCAGTACATCCATGCCTCTATCTCACTATCAGAAGTGATTTCAGAAAGCATTCCTGGTTCAGGCAGGAAGTATTCACCCATTGATAATGGCTTTGCATCTTTTGGAAGTCGGCTTACTGTATCCACTGTTAAGGAATGTGCCACTGTTTTCTTAGGAAGGATCTGTTTGACAGCATCTTCGTCTGCTGACGTTCCATCTGTAGCCTCGTTAGGGGAATCAGAAGATAATTCCAAGGAGGTGGAACCATGTCCTTTTTGAGAACCATACAGTTTCAGCACCACTTTGTTGGGTCCTCTACCCAAGGTCAAGGTTCCTTTGAACCAATCCGTCCTTGCTCTAGCTTCAAAAAGCCATGGTCTGCCCAGTAACAGAGGATAGGATGTACCATAAGAGTTTGGCTTCACCACCAAATAGGTTAACCAATAATCTTTTCCAGCCACTGTAGTCTTCACATATGGAAGAATGCCCAAAGGCTTGATTCTACTCTGATCCGCCAGTCTGATGAGCCATTGGGTTGGTTGCACACCTTGTAAGCCTAGATCCTTCATTGTCACATCTGTCATAATGTTTACTGATGAACCTCCATCAATCAGTGCATTTGCAATGAAGCAACCTTCTATCCACACGCCAGTCTCTGGAGTACCCGGATCTAGAAAAGCATTAGCCACATCCACTTCTTTCACAGGCTCTGGAGCCTTGTTGGACTTTGTCACTGTTGAGGGAGCAATCCTTAAACCACGTCTTTTCGTCAGTATACTTTTGAACCTTTTTCGGCAACTGGGAGACAACAACAATAATTGTCGGAATGTGAGGTTTGGTCTGAAGGTATCTAGATCTCTGACCAGATCGTATTCCTTAATAGGATCCACTGGCTTCTCTAATCGGTTAGGGAATGGGGCAACACCCATTTTCATTTTTCCTCTTTCTTCCAACAGAGGAATTACAGAAACTTCTTCTGCCACTTCTGGCACTTCCTCCTCTTCTGTATCCTGGACCTCTGGTCCTGTCTCTGTAACTATCTCTGTAACTCTCTGTGGCTCTGTAGGGCTCTGTACGGCACTGTTAGGCTCTGTTCTGTTCTGTTCTTCTTGTGGAAGATTGAACTTCACTGTTCTGACAGGAGGATTATTTTCTTTCTGGGTAGGTGGTTCCTTCTGCTTTGCACGCGTGATGGCAGCAACTTCCAATTCCACTAAATTGGAGGTAGGCTCTTGGGCCTTGGACGGACTATCAGTAGCACTGTGTTTCGCTGGGGCTGGGCTTGGACAGTCTTTTGCAGTGTGGCCTTCTCCTTTGCATCGACTGCATAAGGGCTTGTAATCCACTGACCTTCGAGGATTTGGACAATTTGGTGAGATGTGGCCCTTTTCTCCACATCTGTAACATTCCACTTCTGATCTCTGACCACCGCCAGACTGTCTTCCTCTGTAACTTTGAGAAGGAAATCTTCTGGGTCCGAAATTGGGACCAAACTCTCTAGGCTTGGGTCCAATATCTTGTGTTGTCATTTTGGATTCCAGCAAGTTGAATCTTGCGTCTTCTTCCTTTCTTCTCCTATCATGCATCTCCTTCAGAGAGCAAATGTCCTCTGTATGATTCTTCCGCAAACAGTAGGAACAAAAGGCTCCAGGGATGGTTGGTTTCCGTGTACATTCAGTGGCTAAATGGCCTGCTTGATGACACTTACCACACCAAGTATTTGACCGCATCACATCTCTTCCTGCTCCTGCAACGTTGGATATGCTAGCGGTATTCACTTTCAGCGTCTGTAGTTGTTCTGTAATCACATCCATCAACTCCTTTTTGATGTTTGCAACTGAGTTGGATAAATAATCCTTCAAGCTTTCTCCTCCTGACGTACTGGCAGGAGGGTTTTGAGGAGTCTCTGTAATCACTGCATAAACGGGTTGGGCTGGTACAGAGGGGTCTCTGTTCTGGTTCTGATTCAGAGCTCCTGTTTGAACTGTTGGCTGTTGGCTCCAGTTGGTAGGATTCCACTGTTGCTGCTGACTTGTCATTGAGGAAATTGGTTGAGACCATGGTTGTTGTGGTTGAACCATCATTTGAGGCATGGATTGTGGCCACTGTGGATTTGGTGCACTGTACTGTGAGACCGGGGGCATCTGTTGGTAGGAGTAGGGAACAGCCCCTGGGACTGCATTTGGTGGGTACATCATTCCTGGCACCAGAGGAGGTAGGACTCCTCTTCCTGTATTCATTGCTAATCTAGCTTCCACTTCATCGTATAGTCTTGCACCTTCTGTTGCAGCTTGCAGGGTGGCTGGTCTTTGTAGCTCCACAAACTTACGGACTTCTGGTTGTAATCCTCTGAGAAACACTCCCTTCTGAATGCCATCATCTAGATTATGGTTAGTCCATCTCTTCAGGATGGATTCCATTCGCGACACATAGGCTTCCACTCTTTCTCCAGAGGACTGACTTAGGTTCATAAATTCCTCTCTCATCCGCTCTTCAAAACCTTCACGCCTGAATTTAGTGAGGAAGGCCAACTTCAGGTCGTCCCATGTGCCAAAAGTTCCTGCTGCTTGTCTCTCATACCACTGAAACGCCGCGCCCTTGAAAGTGGCGGGGAATATTGCCAACCAATGCTCAGGGGTTCTGGCATTGTTAGCCACACACGCTACCATAAACTCTGCTACATGAAGATCGGGGTCTTCATTGTACTCTCCCTTAAAAACTGGCAATGGGACTACATTCGCTGGTCTGTCATCAATATTTCCAGGACGGATCTGGCTTGGAAGTGGACCTCCAGCAGGAGGAGGAAGGGCTTGATGTGCCATTGGGACTTCTGTAAAGAGTTCCGCAAGGGCGTCAAAGGCGGCTTCTGCTGCGAGCTCGTTCTCAGCCTTGATTCTTGCTTTCTCTCTTCTTACGTACCTCTGGACTCGTTCTAACGCTTGCCTTTTTATTGCGTCATTCATCAGGGGGTTGTCTCCACTATGTTGTTAGTGCTCCACAGAGGGTTAACAGAAGGCTTCAGTCTCTGGAGGACTCTCTTGCCAACATTTCTTCTACTTCTTTCCTCTCAACGTCCCTAAATTCTGCTTTCATGCCACTGCACAGAGGAAGGTATTCGGTTCTGAAGGTGTCAAAATGCATACGTCTGAGCATTGTGGTGGTGCCATCATCATAGTAATGCCAGCTTCTGATGGTTTCAACAGTGTATGTTGTGAAAAACACTCTGTCTACCAACTTCCAGTGGGTTGCTAATTGAACAAACAGAAGATTATCAGTACACCAAGCATCCCATGTATCTTGCTGTTGAGCATCCACGAACAAATTCCAACTCTTTTCCTTCTTGTCTTTGTGAACCTCTACAGACCAAGACTCCTGAAGCTTCTTCACAATCTCCCACTTGATGTTGTCTGGAAACTTCTCAATGAATGCCAAATCTTCCATGGATGTTCATTCTCTCTGTTTCTGTTCTTCTGTTTGTTCCCAAACAGTTTGCCACCAAGATGCAAGTTTCTGCTGCTTCAATAGGAAGAGGAAACTGTCCACCACATAGAGCATGCATCATGATGGTGATATGTTTCCGCCATTGTGGGATGAACTTCTTGTGAAAAGTGGCTTTGATTATGAGGAATTCCAACTCTTCAGTGGAAGAAGGAATTTTACAAACATCCATTGAATTCTTCTCTTCTTGGCAATGCCAATTCCTTCATTTTCAGCCTCTTTTGGTGCTTGTTGATGGCAAGTTTCCCCGGCTGCGCACCAAAAACATGGAGCCCCGAGAGGAACACCAAGGAAAAGGGAATTCTCTTGCAAGAAAATCTATCTTGTAACATCAACAAGCTTGTTTATCATGTTTCATATGATCACAATGAAGAAAAGAACACCAGGCACAACAAATCTTCATGCAGCATCATGTAAATCTCCCACGGTTTTTAATAGAATCAACCATATTCTTCAACATCTTCATAAAATCCATCAATAGAACAAAGAAAGCAAAGAAATACACCATCTTTGAATGGAAATACATCACATAGTATTCATCTTCAATATCTTCATAGTCTTTCTCTCAATTCTCTCATATACAATCACTCTGTTTCAGTAGAATTGGCTATCTCTGACTCTCTCACACACACTCCATCAATAATACATCATATCCTTACTACAATCTCTCAAAAATTACTCTCAATAATCACTCTTAGGTCGTGGATACCCCTCCCAAGAGGTATGTCTGATATGAAAGGTCACCAGAGCCACTACAGTGTCTCTTCACAGCTCACTACTGTCACTTCACTCTAGTCTTCTCTTGAGTCTTCAGCAGCTACTTTTTTCACTTCCTTCAGCTCTTTTGTACTTGTATTCACCTCTTTCCAAGGCTAGAAAACCTTCCCAAAGTCACACATACATTCCACAGAACACTTACAGAACAGTCTACAGAACAGTACCAGAACAGTTACAGTACAGAACAGAACAGAAACAGAACAGAAGCAGAAGCTCTACAGAAGACCTACAGAAGGTTACAGAAGGTCATCAAAACCACATAACTCATTCTCAAACCATTCAAAACTTTCACAAACCATTCAATAAGCTTTCACAATATCTCATTCTTCATCAATCCATACTCCATCCCTCCTTACAGAAGACAATCAGAACAAAAACAGACCAAAACAGAACAAAACAGAAGGTATACAGAACCATTCAGAACCTATCAAAACATCACAGAACCATCAACAAACATCATGATCTTCCAAAACACAATCAATATCATCCAAAACACTCTCAATCCACTTCCAAATCAACCAATCATCCCATAAAATCAACCATTCAGCTCTCAAAAACAACAAAAATCAGCCAAAAAAACAAGTCATTTCAACACTCAACAGAGGGACAACTACCCATTACTGTACACCGAGCACATGCTCAAGAGAGAGTGGCAGGCAAAGAGACCAAAAAAATTTTGGACGGCTTCTCTGGATATAATCAGGTGCAAGTGCATCCTGATGATAGGCATAAGACTGCATTCGTCTCACTGAGTGGGGTATCTTCACCTACATAGTCATGCCCTTCAGGTTGACGAATGCTCCAACCACCTTTCAACACCTTATGTGCACTATATTTAAAGACATGCTCAGAAAAGAGTTAGATGTCTTTGTAGATGACTTGTGTGTTCACTCAACCTGGAGAGAACACTTAGACAAGTATTTGAACGATGTCACATGTATCGCCTCTCTCTGAATCCCTTAAAGTGCCAGTTCTGGGTAAAGCATGGATGTATCCTAGGGCACATGGTGTCAAAAAATGGCATTGCCACGGACTTTTCAAAAGTCAGGGTCATTGTTGATCTTCCACCCCCAACCAACTATAAGGGAGTGTGATGCTTCTTAGGCCATACAAGGTATTATCGATGGTTTATGCTGAATTATGCACTGATTGCTAGAGCTTTGTACAAGCTATTGATTATATTCGAATGGACTGAAGAATGCCAACATGCATATGAGGAACTAAAAAAAGCTCTAACCACAGCATGGATTCTATGAGCCCCAAATTGGACCATTACCTTCCACGTGCATATTGATACTTCAAAATTTGTTGTAGGAGCAGTGTTGTGCCAACCTGGCAAACACAATCTCGACTATCTAGTGAGCTTTGCTAGCAAACAACTCTGAGACCAAGATGAACTAGTCGATGACAAAAAGAGAAGGTCTGGCCATGGTATTTGTCGTGAAGAAATTTTGGCATTATTTTTTAGCCACTCCTTTCACCTTCTTTGTGGATCATCAAGCCTTGCTATATTTAGTAAACAAACCTTGTGCTATAGGCCGCATAGCTCGATGGCTCCTGCTTTTGGAATTCGATTTCTCTGTGGTTGTACGAAAAGGGAAATATCACTACGTGGCAGACCACATGTTACGCATCTCCACGGGAGAGGCCATTGGATGAGGCATCATGGATGATTTGCCAAACGTGCTATTGTTTAGCCTATCTAATAAGAGAAATTTATTTCGAGCCAACTTGATGACATATTGGGCAGACGACATAGTCCAAGTGCTTGAGCATGGACTACCTGAATGACCAATAGAGAAAGTCCAACTTAGACGACTCATCCTCAAGATCCAACCCTATCAGTAGATAGTAGGTCAGTTGTATAGGCTAGGACAAGACAGATTATTCAGCAGATGCGTATGCAAGTATGAGATGCACGGGGTGCTCTCTAAAGCACACAGTGGACTCGCTGGAGGACACTTTAGTAGAGAAACAATAGCTGACAAGGTGTTGTAGTCTCAGCTGTGGTGGCCCACGCTCTTTCGCGGTGCAACACAATTTGTTAAGCACTGTGATGAGTGTCAATAGACAAAGGTCTCGATCCGCAAGGATCAAATGGAGCTTACCCCGATAATTGCACGACAGCCCTTCGAGAAGTGGGGAATTGACTTTGTAGAACCTATTAGTCTTGCAGCACGATACTCTCAAGCCAAGTATATAATTGTAGCCACCATTGACTATCTGACAAAATGGGCAGAGGCAAGGGCTATGAGAAAGAATGATGCGAGAACGATTTCCAAGTTCCTATGGGAGTAGGTAATCTCATGATTTGGATGCCCCATCGAACTAGTTAGCGACCAAGGCACACACTTCATTAATGAAGTGATCGCACATCTTCTATCCACCTTTCTAATTATCCATTGAAAATCCTCACCATACTTCCCTCAGGCAAACTAGCAAGCGAAATCCACCAATAAAATTCTAGTAAACGTCCTGACCAAGGTACACTCTACTTTGCGCAGTGACCAGGATAACAAGCTAATGGCCCCTAGACCTTGCACAAATCACCAATGTTAGAACCACTAGCCACAATCAAGGAGATTGACGATGAAGATGAGGAAACTGTAGAACCTGCCTACCTCCGCATCACAATCACTGCCAAGCAAACATGCACTGTCAATGCCTTGATCGATGAGGGAGCATACTTCAATGTCTTAACCCACGATCATTGGACCCATATTGGCAAACCACAACTACAGCCCACTACCACCAAACTGAGCCCATATGAGGGTCAATCATATGCACTCCTAGGGAAATGCAGGCCCGTGTTTCTATCGAGTCTGAGAGCATACTAATGACATTTAATGTGTTGCTGAACATTGAAAATGTAGGCACCGAATTGCTACCGGGTCGAACCTTTAAAAAGCAAGCTCACTGCAATGTCGATTATGAGTCACAGCAGCATATCCACTTAGCCATTAGCAATGTCTGCATAGTGGTGGCTTTCAGCAAGGACTGTGTGACTCCCACCAAACCTGCAATGCCACCAATAGACATGTATTCAGCCAAGTCCAAGGAAGAGGATTGTGATTTGTTACACCCTCCCAAGCGTCTATGCCAGCAACCTGTTGAAACCAAGGTCAATGCCCATGGACACCCCAGTTAAGATGGGTATCTAAACATCAAAGCCTACCGTCGAAAAGAAATCGGCCATGCCTTCGCAAGGCTAACAACACAACCTCAAAACCTAGGAGGCCAAAACAAAGCTAGAAATAGCGACATGTGGTCAAGCCACAATGGGTTCCTAAGACCCTATTGCAGGCACAAGGCTATTATGAGGGTAATGTCTAGATATGGATCCCTAAGTCTAACACAGCCAAGAGCATTGATCAGATGCCATCCTCATGCATAATCATACCCAACCACACAATGTGCCAAGGCCTAATGCTGTAGAAACCTCGAGACACCAAGCCCATTGACTCACAACTGATTATGCCCATGAAGACCGATCAGGTCTACCCACCCAAATCTCAGCCTGCTACTCCCGAACCAGTCCCACGCAACTCAACCAAGACTTAGGAAATTGCATCCGCAAGTAGTGGTGCCCCTTTCACAGTCCAGTTGTCCCAGCCCATTGGTGGGCAAGGGACCCAGCTGCAAGCTCAAGAACAATTGAGCCCACAACTATCTACTACCAAACTCTCTAGTTCTGTCAAACCTCAACCACCCGTAGGCCTTAGACCCTCCTATGAGTGGAAATAATTCTTGTCACTAGCCACAAATCTAGCCGAAGACATAGGGGATGACATCATTGCTTGCCTCAGATGCTTAGATGCCACATTCATGTCCCTGGCTCTGAGCTACAACCACTTAGACCTGGACCTCTTGCAAGATCCCTTTGCGGCAGAAGTTCGTACAATGCCTTGTTCATGGGACACATTGGAATTTGCATTTGTCAAAGCATCCCACTCAGCTGCAGAGTTTCTCTCCACTAAGATATCTACAAAGTAAGCCATCAAACAGCATCTCATCACATCATACGATAAGCGAGCCTCTTTTGCTATCACTGATCGAGAATTAGAGGATTTGAAAATTCTTGTTGAAACTGAATCCCCATTCTTACGGAGCTGGTACGCTCTTCAATTGCAATGGGAACTCAAAGGATGCCAAAAAAACTACCAATGCTAAGCAGTGATATGCCATCAAGGCATCGGAATACTACCCAACTTATGTCACTCCAACTTCGTATAGGGTGTTAACAACTATTCGTGACCGACCCCTAAAAGAGCACATCAAACAACACCCTTACCTTGATCGCCTCCTAACAGAGGAAGAGTTACATATTGCTAGTTGCATCAATTCCGATGACATCCTAACAGATGTCCTTACTTACATCACACATGTAGGTAGCCGACCCTTCAATCTGGACCATGATGCTCAGTTGGAGTACAATCTAGACTTCTATGCTTGGCTCATGTGAAATTGGCTCATGTGAAAGTAAACACTCAACCATACACTGAATGCCCTGGGCGTGCTAGCCCTGAATCCTAGAAAGGATCCTCCCCAAATCCGAAAGGGAAGGGGATAAGGTAAGGTGGGTGAGTCAAATCGGAACCAATCAAAATCAAGCAAACACATACACACATAAGGAAAAACACACCACTGTAAAAACCTTAGTCGACATTTAAACGGAGGAAAAAAAGAAACACATTAGTTTGCAATTAAGGGAAAATGTCATGAAAATGTTGAAACAAAGGGTGAAAAGTTTGAAATAAAAGTTTATGTCGGAGATTAAATGTTTTCATTCAACAAACATGAAGCCTTTCTTTTTAGAAAATAACTCTTTTGGAAGCACTAATGGGAATGATGGTTCATGACAGGAACGAAAGATGTCGCAACAAGATCGTGCTCACTGACTCCCTTTCACGGAGGATGAGAGAATGCAATATGGCATCAGCTTAGAAAATCGTGCTTATAGTCAAAGTTAAAATTCCGTAGCATTCACAACCTTGAGAAGGTGCTAGCCAAGGAGGAAATCGCAAGGAGAGTAGTGGAATAGTGTAACCTCTCCAAGTACCTAGAGAAGTTTGCGTAGGAGCATGACCACATGAAGTGTGTGGAATTTATGAGAACGTACAATGCCAATCAAGAATGTGAAATGGTGACTGTGGGAAGAGGGGACAATGCTCGATAGGTGCAGATGCCATTGAACCAGGCCTTGGTGGAGAAGGCACTGGGGCTAGAGCCTAAGGTGGAGAAGAAACGTAAGAGAGACGTGTACGTTATGCTAAAGATGAAGAGGAAGGATGTTTTGACAAATGACGGCATCAGCATACAGGATATCCTTGATGCTTAGATTCGCATGCAGGCAAAATTGGTGCACTCACTTTTCTCTAGCTAGCGCTATAACTCTCTCATGCACCAAATTAGTGTGCCTATGCTGGAGAATGTGGCAGCCCACACCTTGGATGAGGTGGAATGGAATGGCTATGTACGCAAGACTATTGACCAAGTAGCCAAAGCATTAGCCCTGGGCAGTAGACATGCAGGCAGAGAATCCCTAGCCTCTAAAAATACGGAGAGGAAGAAACCTTCCTCAAAAGCCTCCTTCATCGGGTATGGAAGTGTACTGACCGCCATCATCCAGGAGGCTGTAAAAGAAGCCCAACAAGGAACTGAAGGAGCAGATGAGACCCTAGATAGGCCGCTGACCCACCAAGGAAAAGAGCCATCAAACGACGGGACAAAAACTGAGACAGAGAAGGAGGAGCAAGAGGCTCAATCCGGAAGGGAAAAAAACAAAGAAGCCCACTAAAAAGATAGCTCAGAAGAAGAAACAGAATGGGAGCAGGAAGAACAAAAAAGAAGATCTAGAGAGAGCCAAAAGGGAATCCCTAAGAGAGGTGGAAAAGAGGAAAAAGAAGGAGAAGGAAGAAGCTGAAAAGCTGGCAGAAAAATCAAGGAAAACAGAGGAAGAGAGAAAAAGAAGAGTTGTGGAAAAGGAGGTGGGTTGAGGAGATAGGAGGAGGAAGACATGGCCAAAGCAACTCACTGGTCTAGAGAACAACAAAGCCAACTCGATGGCCAAGGGGCTTTAAGTCCGCCTAGGGAGGACAGACCCGGCTCAAGTGCTCACATACCCGAAGTCATGCCGCTAGTGGTCATTGAAGGCAAGGGTAAGGCTCCCATCCCGTCCTTCTTGGTGCCCGCCAATGAAGCAACCACTATCACTTCAAGCATCCCGGTCATAGCACTAATGTGAACAGTTTTGTGGCCTGGATGCAGTACTTCATCAATAAGGAACTAGCATAAGGAAAGAGCGGGGAGACTATGGCCACCGAGCAGAAAAGGTTGGCCATAGATGCCAAGTCTAGGCAAGATCTAAAATGCAAAAAGATGGAATCTTCGACCACCCCAATCCCTACTACTATGATGCCACCAAAAAACCATGATGAATATGTCGATGAATTGCTCTCTCAGTTAGAGAAGGCAAGGGAGAAAAGAAAGATAGTGGTGACCGATTTGGAAGCAGAAAAGGAGTTGGTGGCAACCTTCCAGCTCAAAAAGACAAGGCAAATGGCTATGCAACAAAAGAAAATCCTTGATCTAAAACGGCAACTAAAATCCAAAGATGAAAAGGAGCAAAGCTGGCGGCAACAGCTCGTAGATGAAAATCAAGAGCTAGTGAAAATGCAGAGAGAGTATAAGCTTCTAGTCATGCAACATGAGGATCTGGTAGCAAAAATAGGTCGGATCAAATGGGGCATGAAAGAGTTTTCTGCAAAGGAAGAAGGAAGGAAGCGAGAAGAGGAACAACACCATAGAGAAATTGAAGCCATGACTAAAAAGCTGAGTCTTGAAAGATAGGAGCAGGAGAGAATGAGTAGGGAATTGGGAGACCAGGAGCAGAGACTCATGACCTTGATACAAAGACAAGGAGAAGGTATGGAGAAAATGAAAAAGAGAGCCGAAGATTGGGCAAGTCAAAATGAATAAAGAGTGAAGACCTTGGCGCGTCATCTGGCTCTCGTGGAAAAAGAGAAAGTCCTAGCAGAAAGTAGAGCAAAGGCAGCCCAAGTGGATCTCAATACTCAACAACAAATCTTCCTGAATACCCTAATGGATGCCACTCATGCAGAGGAAGGGGAGTCCTTGGAGGTGGTGAAGAAGAAGCTAAGCATAGCAGCGGAGCTCTGCGAGCAGGGCTACACATGCCCCCCCAACCCGTTGCAGTTGGGCTGAGCCTTGATGAAAAACGTAGGTACCTATTGTTGGCTAGCCTATCCCCCCAAGATATTGATGCTCTGGGATTCGTAGAGGAGGTACAACAGGAAGAGTGCCCAGGAAGTGAAGCTGAACTACAATTTGACCTAGGCGGATTCGAAGAAGAAGTGATCCTCCAACCTCCTTCACACCATTCCGAAGGGCAAGGGCAGCTATCAAATACATTCGTAGAAAGAAAAACCACCCTGAGGGAGAAGAGAAGGAAAATGGTGGAAGAAGCCTGACAAAGATTGAGGGCTAACCCTATGGCACAGTCGTCTTTGTATCCCTTCACCATGCCCAAATGACCTACTGGCCAGTTTCCATGTGGAGCTCATAGTCTAGGAGAGACAAGAAAAAGAGAAACAACCCTTCAACTTCAGCTTCCTCATCCCCATTGCCTTGCACAAGTCCTTCCCCCCAAAATAGTGGACGAGGTGATCGGCGTCGAAAGCCAGCTAAGCCAACAATGGTGGCTTGAAGAAAGAGAGAAGAATCCCACTTGAGGATGCAGAGTACTAGCAAAATAAGGTTTTTGAAGTGCCTCGGTCCATGCCCGAATACGAGTGCCAGCCACTATGGTGGAGACGCATCTGTGACAACAATGTGTTTGCATGAATGGCTTTTTGTAATACCCTCTCTTCTGAGAGAAGGAACCCCACCTACATGGCATATCCTCATACGCTAGGAGTAAACTTTGATGCAAACACCCATGGTCATTGCGACTTCCCCGTCATATATAACCTCTATACTACCACCTTAGCCCAAACCCACACCTTCACCTCCGACAGCCGAGATGCCGCCATGACTCGCTTTATTGTTGACTTCTCCTCCTGTCTAGATCCTGCCTTCATTACCACATGCAAATATCTTAGGCTATTAAAAATCCTACTTAGGTAGGATCCCACTCTGGCAGAACGTGGCCTCCCCCCACTCTTTTTTGACCCTAATGCCATTGATAGTTGCACGATGACCTACCTAATGATGCGAGCCACAGACTTCTACCTTCCTTTTGCCTCACTATTCTTGAAGATATGAGTGATAGCTAGTTCATCCACTGCAACCACCCATTCGTCTCCACCACCCATCTCCGGGTCTGATTGAACCTTAAGGGTTTCATGCAGAGCTAGAAATTTTTGAGTCGCTCCATTAAATCCCCTTCACCACCACCTTCTGATGACAAGAACTAGCAATTAGCTATTGCCCGAATCCTATACCTCAACAAGGTTTTTTTTTTTAATGCAAGGAGCCCGCGACATGTCCAAATGCAAGTTGCAACACATAGCTCACAGTCATTGCACCTGGGGGTCCTCAAGTTAGGCACGTCTGGTGGCCTCGATCGATCGGCCCCGTTCCTAACCCCCTAGCCCTTTTTGCCTCCCCACTTCACGCTTAGGGCACCCCAAGGGGAGGACACACCTAAGGAGATAACACTCGCATATGGATAGACCTGTCAATCTAAGCTACACACACCGCACCTCCTTTTGCAGGAATAGGGTCCTCAAGTGTGGGACATCACCCATGCTTACCTAGGGTTAGACCCAACTCCCTGTTCCACTAGCACGAGCATCGAGCATCGCACAACGAGGTAGACACTCCCCTTAGGTTGAGCACTTTCTCCTTCCAGGTACAATAGGATGTTGCAAACCACCAACTTCGGAGGCCCCCATCATCCACTCAACACACATTGGGTTCTCCATCCAAATCATTAGTGAAGCTTCCCAATCAAACGAGTCCACCAACCCTGGCCCAAAACCCACCCTTCCACAACAAAGACCTCGAAGTGCCACCGGACTGGCACCCGTCTCAGCGGGGGGTTAATGTTAACCTCAGTTCAAGATGGCAAAAAAATGAAGTAAAAAGTGGAAAAAGAATAGAAAAAGAGCAAAGGTGTAGGGGCAGCCCCTAAAAGCTAAGTTGAGGCAAAAGCGCAATTTTAAATAGAAGGCGCCTCAAAAGACTCTAAAAACTCTTGTAAAAGAGTGCCAGGCTCCCTCTTGTGCCATTTGTAAAATAATAGGCGAGTGTAGACTTAAGGCACGAGGCAAGAAAAGGGAAATAGGAAAAAGGACCTTGCCACAAAGGTCAGTCATGTAAAAAGGGATAGGCGCCTATGGAATTTTAGGGCTTGTATATAAAGTTCAAAAAGTGAATGGAAGCTCATTCTTTGGTATGTGGCTAACAAGAGACCTCTCTCCTTTTTTTTTTATCTTCTCCTTGTTTGTGTGTGTGTGATATTGAGAGAGGGAGATGGAGAGGGTGAGGGAGTGAACATGTGGGAGTTAAGGGTCAAGAGGGTGAAGCTCTTCACCATTCCTCCTTCTCTTCTTCTCCTCTCTTCTCTTTTCTTTTGTGCGCACGGCTATGATGGATGGAGCTTGAAGGAGGAGGCTTGAGGATGCTTGAGCTATCATCTAGGATCGTGGAGCTACCAGTGTGTGCAAAGGAGGAGGAAACTCATTTTGGCATCAAGGTAAGCTCACTACATTTGTAGGTTTAGAGGTGTGTTGGCTAGGTGAGAGGTAGCCATTAGAGCTCACTTAGAACACTTGAAACAATAAGTGGTCCATGGGTCTTGGCAGTTGAGCGAGAGCTCCCACACTCCCTCATATTGAAGATCTCAAAGGGATCAACAACCCATCTTGGGAGTAAATTTGCACAACTCCCAACTCTTGGAAAGCCCATGTCGGTGCCCACTGTCCTGTTGTTATATCCCTTACACACTTATAGTGTTGTGGAGGAGTGAAGACAATATTGTGGCATTGCATTGATTTCTATTTAGTATCCCTATAGTGATCCCAACTTTCCCTCAATCTTATTATAGGTGTAACAAGTTGATTTCAATCTAGCAGGGATAAAACATGGTATTCTGGACAGTTTGCAAGGTATTCTAGGTTAGAACAAGTACTTGTACGTGCTTTCATCACTTCTAGGAATTTATTACAAGTGATACATGTACCCTAGAGGTGCACTATAGCATTACACAAGTTTTGGCAAAGAGAAAACCACTTACAAGTGGTATTACAGGTGTAAATAGGTGCTTAAACTATTCTACATAGGGTATTGAATTTGGTTCCAAGATTAGAAAAAGTGATTCTAGTCAAAAACAGTGATCATAAATGATTAAAGGACGTTGCCAAGGTCTTAAGCTAGAAATCTCTCGGATTGGACATTCTTATCAAAAGTTATTGTAGATTTTGTTATTGCTAGTCATTGTAGATAGTTTGTACTATAGATGGCCAAGAACAAGAGAAAATACCAAATTCTAAAAACAATTAATGAGGATATCATGACCTACCAAACAAAGCCTAATGGATCTAATCTTGTACTTGATGGTACTAGTGCAATTAATGCTCAACATAGTCATCCAGAGAATGTAGAGTTTCATGTGTCGCACGGCTCTACTGGTTACCAACAATTATAAAAGGAGTTGAACATCATGAATGAAGGCATTATTGGGAGGCATACACTTGCTCAACAAGTCAATGCATAGTAAATTTGATGAACTAATTACTACTATCAACAAGAATTTGGGAAGCAAAATGTAGGAAACACAACCTACAATTGGTAGTATTCCATTCCCAAAAGACCCATATTGGGAGAACCTTCCAATCATAGAGACACATATCATTCCAAGAATAAATCTAGATCTCAATACAACCAAAAGAATGACTCTCAACATGAAGAAGATGCAAGAGTGGATGAAGATGACATGGATATAATCCCTTTTATAAGTCATTCTATACTTAGCCTATTACCATACCAAGAAGAGTGGAGGTAGATCTTGATGATAAACATGATGGTGGACAAATATTTATGAATCATCAACTCCCAAGAGAGCATCAATCACTTGAAGGACCCACTAATCATAGCAATGGCCAGTCACCTCATTAATGGTTTGGTAGCAATCAAAACAAATAGGCCTATCATAAACAACATTCTTGGAACAAAGACTCTTAGAGACAACAATCCTTTGGATTACCCAATTCTAATTAGTCACCTTACAGTGATCATGAATATAAGAAGAAAATCAAAATTTCTGACTTCAAGGGAGATAATTCTTTGCCTACAAAATGGGAAGAATGGATTAATAAGCTTAAATGTACTTTACACTATACCCAAGGAGTGATGAAGCTAAGATTTATTATGCAACCTTTCACCTTAAAGGTTATGCCCACACTTTGTGAAGGTATATGCAAAAAACTGGGGAAGAGTTTGGTACTTGGGATGAATTCGAGCAGGTAATGTTTCATGTGTTTGTATCTCCAATGCAAAAAGAAAAGTTGCAAAGAAAATGGTACGACTTGAAGCAAAGAGGAATGTCCATACTGGATTACTCAAACATGTTCTTGAATTTATCCATTTATGTAGAAGGAATCGCTGATATAGCCAAGCTAAATAGATATTACAAACTTGATTTATACCATTCTTTAGGGGTAGGTGCAATGCAGCCCAAGAACATACATGAAGCAATTCAACTTATTGAATGATACAGCTAAAAGTACCATGTAGAATTTCAATCCAAAATTGTGGGAAGTATACTTTCAAATCAATCTTCTAGGTTGGGATAGCAATTCAACCAATAAAAGGATCTATTTAGATAAGAGAGTAGGTTTTGAAATTCTTACAGCAAGGTTTCAACTTTCCCTCCAGTTTATGGTACAAAATAGGGAACAAATCTAAGGCCTGATGCTTAATTCAAATAAAATTATAATAGGACAAATTTTAGAGAGAAATCTATAGCTAATAATTCACAACAAAAGCATGTGTCTAACAATAAGTTGAAAGAGATATATACCAAAGGCATATGTTTTAAGTGCGTGGAGAAGGAGACCCCTAACCATAAGACAAAACACAAGTCAAAGGAAGATAAAATCAACATGATTATAGAAGAGGGATCAAATGAGAAAATAAATGAAAGTGAACTTTTATAGATGTTAGTCTTATATATAGTAGAGGAGCAACATGAAGATGAAGAAGTTGGAAATGATGAGTTTTATGATCCTATGGATGGGTTCCCTTTGATTCAAGTGGTTCTTCTATGCTATGTTTGATATCTCATGATGTATGGATGGGTAGTAGAGGTGAAAATATTATTCAGCTCAAAGGGCCTATAAATGGCTATATTTTTGTGGATATGAGCAACACATATAGCGTTGTGAATACAAAATATTTGGAAAGAATGAAGCTCCTACTTAAGTATATGGAGGCACCATTGAGTGTATAGGTTGCCCATGCACTCCTATTGAGCTTTCACTGTCATGTACTATACAAGCTAGTCTTGTAGCCTTTGAAATGGGACCCATTGACATATTCCTTAGATGTGATTGGCTTAAAAAAATTGGAAGATTTACCATGGATTTAAATTTAATCCTAATGGAATTCTCTTGGAAGAAACAACCGATTACCTTACATGGAGTTGATCATAAGTATATGGAGCTCATTCCCATGAGGAAATTAAAAAGAGAGATCAATGCTAAGTATTGTGTATTCGCTATTCTTCTTTCTAAAGAGAACGAAGATCAACTCACACCTACTCAAAAGAATAAGAAGATTTACTATGGATTTAAATGCAATCCTAATGGAATTATCTTGGAAGAAACAACCGATTACCTTGCATGGAGTGGATCATAAGTATATGGAGCTCATTCCCATGAGGAAATTAAAAGAGAGATCAATGCTAAGTATTGTGTATTCTCTATTCTTCTTTCTAAAGAGAATGAAGATCAACTCAGACCTACTCAAAAGAATAAGAATTCAATAGAGGAATAGAAAGATAAATTCCAGTCCCCATCTTCATTACCACCTTAAAGAGAGGATGACCATTCAATTGACTTGGTCCCTAAGACCATTAATAAAACTCCTTATAAATGGTCAAAGATTGAGCATGAAGAGGTGGAGCAGTAGGTTAAAGAGTTACTGAAAATGGGTTTGATACAACCAAGCCAGACACCTTTTGCCTCTCTAGTACTTTTAGTGAAGAAGAAAGATGGGACATTTTGCATGTGCATTGAGTATAGAGAGCTAAATAATTCTACCATTAAAGACAAGTATCTCATTCCTTGCATTGATGATCTTCTAGATGAGCTCAAGGATACCAAGGTTTTAATAAATATTGACTTACATTCAAGGTACCATCAAATTCGCATGAAAGAGGGGAATAAATGCAAGGCTGCATTTAGAACTAAGGGGATTGTATTAATTCCTTGTGATGCCTTTTGGTCTATCAAATGCTCCAACCACTTTCCAAGCCCTAATGAATAAGATTTTGTAGCCATTGTTGTTCAAGACCATCCTTGTCTTTTTCAATAGTATCCTCATACATAGCAAGTCCATGGATGAGCATTTATAGCATGTAAGGGAGGTGTTTGACACATTAAGAAAGCACAAATTTTGTGCAAATGAATCCAAGTATTCTTTCATGCATGATGATAAGGTGGAAATTTGGGCCACATAGTCAATGAGAGTAGGATTATAAAGAACCCAAAGAAGTTGCAATGTGTCAAGAATTGACCTACCTCTACTGCTACATCTTTGAGAGGTTTCCTTGGCTTATCTTCTTTCTATTGATGGTTCATTAAAAATTATGCTCATATTGCAGCTCCATTAATTGACAAGCTGAAAAAAGAATCTTTCTTTTGGAATTCCATAGTGGACCAAAGCTTCAATGAGTTAACATTTTTGTTAGTTTTAGCACCAATTCTAATATATCTAGATTTTTTAAAGGAATTCACTACATGTGTGGATACCAGTGGAAGAGATATTGGGGTTGTTTTATATCAGGATCATGGAGTACTTGCTTATGAGAGCACAAAAAGTAAAAAACTTGATGAAAAGAAATATAAGTCTATGCTTATGAGCAAAAAATGCTAGCCATTCCTCGTGTAATAAAAAATTGGCATCACTAGATTTATGGCAATCATTTTAAGGTCAAAAATGATCATCGGGTATGCTAAAATATTTTCTTTCTCTATCCACTTTATCTTCTAAGAAATGATTGTGGTTATCTATGACATTTCATACATGGCAGGTAAAGATGATATTGTGATAGATGCTTTGTCAAGAATATGGGCATGTTCACTTTCTTCTATTTCTACTTTGTACAAAGAGTAGATTCATGATATACAAGAAGAGTATTTTCTTAATGAAAATACAACCACTATGATGAGAGCATTTTGGCAAGGAAGAGGTGAAGATTATCCCCACTAAAGTCCAATTTATAGCCAAATAAGTAGCTAATCAGTTTATGGAGAGTGTGTTTAGAGCTTCATAGGATGTCACTAAAGATAATATATGATCGTGATACTAAATTTATTGGCAATTTTTTGTGGAGTCTATTTTCTTCTGTGGACACTAACTTGGCTCCTAGTACAACTTATCACATGTGAATAAGTGGTTGGAAGTCATTTTTCTTTATTTTTATCATGATACTCAAGCTTCTTGGGACAAATGGTTTTATTTGGCTAAATTTTGTTACAATAACACTCATCATATGTGTATTGGCATGTAGTCTTTTGAAGCATTCTATAGATCTAAAGTGTAAATACATCTCCATCTTTTCCATGATAATATAAACTTGCAAGCTAAGGTTGAACTTGAGAAGAATCTAGAAGCTTTGATAGGTGGATGCAAGGCAAATGTTCACAAAGATCTTCTATTTCTACTTTGTATAAAGAGTAGATTCATGATATACAAGAAGAGTATTTTCTTAATGAAAATACAACCACTATGATGAGAGAATTTCGGCAAGGAAGAGGTGAAGATTATCCCCACTAAAGTCCAATTAGTAGCCAAACAAGTAGCTAATCAGTTTATGGAGAGTGTGTCTAAGCTTCATAGGATGTCATTAAAGATAATATATGATCGTGATACTAAATTTATTGGCAATTTTTTGTGGGGTCTATTTTCTTTCGTGGACACTAACTTGGCTCCTAGTACAACTTATCACATGTGAATAAGTGGTTGGAAGCCATTTTTCTTTATTTTTGCCATGATACTCAAGCTTCTTGGGAAAAATGGTTTTATTTGGCTAAATTTTGTTACAATAACAGTCATCATATATGTATTGGCATGTAGTCTTTTGAAGCATTCTATAGATATAAAGTGTAAATACCTTTCCATCTTTTCCATGATAATATAAACTTGTAAGATAAGGTTAAACTTGAGAAGAATCTAGAAGCTTTGATAGGTGAATGCAAGGCAAATATTCACAAAGATCTTCTATTTCTACTTTGTACAAAGAGTAGATTCATGATATACAAGAATAGTATTTTCTTAATGAAAATACAACCACTATGATGAGAGCATTTCAGCAAGGAAGAGGTGAAGATTATCCCCACTAAAGTCCAATTTATAGCCAAATAACTAGCTAATCAGTTTATGGAGAGTGTGTCTAAGCTTCATAGGATGTCATTAAAGATAATATATGATCGTGATACTAAATTTATTGGCAATTTTTTGTGGAGTTTATTTTCTTTTGTGGACACTAACTTGGCTCCTAGTACAACCTATCACATGTGAATAAGTGGTTGGAAGCCATTTTTCTTTATTTTTGTCATGATACTCAAGCTTCTTGGGACAAATTGTTTTATTTGGCTAAATTTTGTTGCAATAACACTCATCATATGTGTATTGGCATGTAGTCTTTTGAAGCATTCTATCGATATAAAGTGTAAGTACCTTTCCATCTTTTCCATGATAATATAAACTTGCAAGCTAAGGTTGAACTTGAGAAGAATCTAGAAGCTTTGATAGGTGAATGCAAGGCAAATATTCACAAAGATCAAGATGTGATTAAGGCTTATGCTGATAAGAAATAAAGACCATCAAAATTTACAAGGATGATTGGGTTTTTATCAAATTACCTAAGTCTAAGTATGCATATTTGAAGAGAGGTAATAATAAGCTTGCTCATCAATTTTATGGCCCTTACTAAATCCACAAAAGAGTGGGAGAGCTTTCTTATAAACTTGAATTACCTTCTTCAATGTGCATTCATGATGTCTTTCATGTCTCTCAATTAAAGAAGTATGTGGGTACATCCATTATAGTTTTGGAAGAGTTTCCTCCAATTGATGAAGATGTTCTTATCAATTATGAGCTAGAAAAAGTCATTGAAAAGAGAGAGAAAGTTTTAAGGAACTAGACATTGTTGGAATATCTTTTTAAATGGCAATGGTTTCCTATTGAAGAGTCTACTTTGTAATTTTATCATTTCTTGATTCTTTTCTATGGCTTTTACAGAAAAAGTAGTGAATTTCAAAATAGGATACCTTACTATATTAAAATTCTATAATTAAATTAATTAGCCTAACTTGATCAAAATGTCTCTTTTATAGATAGAACAACTTCTACTTGGTATCTATTTTCTAATGACACATCATTTGATGGTTAGATAGTTACAATAGTTGTATCTATTTCACTTCTTTCAGCATTGTGTTTCATGAGATATCTTCTTCAGATTATGGCTTTCTCTCTTCACCTAGATCTATTTCCTCACAAGCTCTTTTGTATATTCTTTACAATTCTCATTTCTATTCCAAGCTTTGAGGACATAGCTTCTTTAGGTTGGGTATAATGAAGCAAAGGACTTAGTGGTAGAGAAGAGGGAGTACATAAATTTGTGTGAAACACATGTCCATTATCTTTTTACCAATCAATCAAATCTTCTTCTTGAGGCTTCCTTGTGTAGACCTTCCATCATAGCTAAGGGGTGAGTCTTGCTCCACCATTGCAAGGGATGACTTCCTTGCAGGCATTACCAAATTCCTTGATGTGTTGCTTCAAATTAGTAATCAGATCATTGATTATGATAATCTTGATCATGGCTTCCATAATTTCTTGAGTCTATTTTGTATTTATTTGGACATGGAGTTTTGCTCTCTTTCATAGCTATAACTCTCCTTAAAAACTTAAATCCAAAAAGGGGTTTTGTATTGATATATGTAATGCTTTTAATAATAAATAAATGATAACGATAACAAATATAAAGAAAGAGGCTTTTATTTCTAAAATCGCTTTCATTCTCAATGATTTAAAATGAAACAAAGATAATGTCATGTTTGACTAACATTCATTATGATGGTAGTCAAAAAGTCACAAGGGCTTGACTTTATTTGTTGTTGGCATTTATTTAAAAGCATCGATATTTACTCATAGTCTATTATATATGTAAGAAAGGTAATTGATAAATTTTTTGGTTTAAATAGAAGCTAATGATCTCCTATAAATCAATATAGAAAACGTTATGGCTAATAAACTAAATGTAACGTGTCCACTAGAATCATCCAGGACACATCTTAGTAGTCCATCGGAAAGGATGTCTAAAAAGCTCCGCCCGGCATTCCCATGGAATGTTACGGGATTTGCGATCTAGGTCTTCCCGCGTCTGCCAAGTAGTGGAAGTATCCTAGCCGTTCCCACTTAGGATCGACCTGAATTAGGGTTTTCTTGATTTGGTCATTAGCTAACAGCAACTAATGTCAGACCCGAGCGAACTACTTTACACAGAAACGCCAAGTCCGAAGCGGATTCACGTTGCACTTGGTTCAAGGAGAATGGGAAATGAGAGGGATGCAAGGCTCAACCTCTCTGCCATAAGGCATAGTCCCATTCCGTTTCCCTAAAACAGCGTAAATCGGGTAAGACGTAACTCTAGGTCATCGCTCTCGTTATTCATTTTGATAATGATGATCATCCCGCTGTTCTTCGAGATTTTTGAGAAAAGTTCCCGGCTAACCGGGACCACCCAACCGTAGGACGGACCCATGGTCCATCCTCCGCACTTTCCTGAGTTTGTTTTAGTTATGTAATTATCTAACACATTAATTTGACATATAACAATCAACTTCTTTAATTAATCTTGTTAAGTACTCGTTCCTTCACATAATCTTATCACATGACATAGAAAAACAATATCAAGCAAGTTCTTTTTTAACATTTCATCATTTTATCTTTGAAATACAAGGAGTTCCGCCCGTAGGTTGTCCATAATCCGCCCGAAGGCTATCTAGTAATCCGCCGGGGATCACTATTCCAAGCTTCCGCCCGTAGACTAGTATGCGGGCCTCGAGATCCAATCCCGAGTCACGTTAGCCTCTTATGCAGGACCCGGAAGGCGAGGGATGTATAGCCAGAGCCCCCCCTGGCACCCAAGCGTCCTCCTGCTCCAAGTAGAGCTCAACGGAAAGACCTCTCGTAGCGGGTTCGGTCCACGTTCCTGGCGTGGTCAACAACCCCCTTAGTTAGGGTCAGGCAGGCAGTCGGGGGTAACTGAAGCTGCCTCTCCCTTCAGGCCTTCAACCTGAAGCATTAGATATCATTTCATCCTTTAGTTCTTTGAGCAAACAATGCAAACAGTGCTTTCTAAACTGTTATAAGCACAATCAATTCCAGTGGTCGTTTATTTGGCCAACTGTTAAGGAGTGAATCCTTCTCTCCGAATGCATCCAGCATTCGATCCGGGATCAATTGCGACTTGGCAATATCCCCAAGGGTTTGTTTGTTCACCCTTTTGTCCTTGGGTTAGGGCCATACCCTGTTAACCCAACTTAACCAATACCTTAGGTTTTATTAACAGTAAATCCTGGTGACCATGTCGCTCCAATTTATTGATTGATCATTTGCTTCCAAGCAAATACCTAACTTCCCTTTACTTGGCAATTTTTCCCAAGAAAGGTGATATAACAGGATGACTACTCATCCTCTTGCAAGAACTTGCCAACCTCATTCCAAGAAATGGCAAAACTCTCTTGTGAACAAACCACAAGTCTATGCGACGTTGCAACTTATTGCACAAGTGTTGCATATATTCCATGGGATCATTTCACCCATTGAATGGCGTTTTCTGGTCACGGAATTATCTCCAGATGAGAACCAGGGTTTAGGGTGTCTTCTTACCCAACCCATTCCTAATTACACTAGGCCAACAACGTTCGGTCCTAGGGATTCCAACTCAATCCGAGTTTCATCATTTGAACGAGTGATCCTTAGGGTAGAAACCTTAGATTGTTTTATGCATGAGCGTCCAATTGTCCCTACATTCCGTGAATGTGGGTAGGACCTTTGGTTCAAGGGTTCGTCTTGGTAACAAATGCGTGAAACTAGGTCAAGTCCTTAACGTGCTAAACCCTAGTTAGTACTTGGGTTATTTATCGTATCGGTTGAGCCATCCTATGCGAATCCCTTGCGGGTTAGGCAATTTAGATAATTCGATCTACTTGTCTTGCGACAAGGGCGAACCATCCCTAGAGATGTTAACTTGATCTTAAAGGAGAAAGCTAGTTGTAACATCTCACAATTCACGTAAACACGCAATTCATTGCTTCTATGTACTCCTAAATTTGCAATAACCCTAACTTTTCTTTTTAAGATCAAAACGCATGTTAAATTGCGGCATAACTCCCATTGATCCTACTAGGACTTGCATTCAAGAATTATGCCCACAATTCTTTTTCTAAGCTTTTAAGATTTCATGCTTCAATAAGCCATGCAGCCTTTCCCTAAATACATCTTGATGAATGAATTTTTTTCATATGACAAATGTGCAACATGCACTCCTTTCCTGACTACAACGTAATGAAATTCATGCAAAAAAAAACTAGAGTTGACCTATTCCAATTTACAATCACATGCCACAAGCAAATTCCTAGAATCCTTTCCGCACTCTTCTATTTCCTACGGGGTTAAGGACTTTCCCTAATGAATCATTCAATTAAGAATTGTCTAAAAATACGACATGCAATTAATCTTTCCATGCCTAGTCAAAGGTGCACTTTAATAATCTCAACCTTATAATGATAGGCAATAGGTGTTCTAGGCCGTCACTTTGACATGCATGACAAGGCAACATACTATTAAGGACATTAAATGGATAGACAATTTCTTTATATGGAAAAATACCAATGACCCAATTTTATGTCATGAACGAATTCTAATCATTGTTGGAATAGTCGATTTATTTCCAGTTGCATTTAACTTGACTAGGTGATTTTAAGCATGCATAGGTGCTTCCTAATCCATGAAGTTATCGTGATTAATGCAATGCTTTTGCGTGGAATCAAAATTAGTAAAAACCTGGACTTGGGGGCTCGGGGAGATATCCACATGAATATTAGGAGAAGAACCTTTTGTGGTTGCGCCTTGTGACTTTTTTTTTAGGGCCCATCGTGAATTCAATCTTCGGTTAGCCTTCATGGATTTCGAACTTCTTGCCTTGGCTTGCAGTCTTATGATCTTGGCCCGTCTCCCTCTTACGTGAAAATCCCCTTTGAAGTACAGATCCTTGAAGAAGTACCGGCTTGCAAGATTTGGCTTACGAAAGGCCTTGCGGGGTTGGAACTTGGTTTGTGGAAATGGAGCTCCTACAAAGTTCTTGGAAATGGGGATTTTATGAATGGAGTTTCAAAAATTGAGGCCTTACAAGGGTGTTCGCGGAAAGGGCTCTTGCAAATGGGCCTTGCAAGAATGGAGGCTTTAAAAGTTTCTTCTTCTTCTTTTAAAATCCCGGGGGCTAGGAATGGACTTATGGGGGCCTTGCGGGAATGGGGGTTAAGGAAGCCCCCTAGAAAGGGCTTATAAAAGTCCATAAGAAGTCTTTAAAAGAACTTGTGTGGGGGAAAAATCCACAGGAATGGGATTGTGGAAATGCTAAGGGAAGGGTTTTTGAAAACCCCAGCTATTGTGTCCAAGGGAAAAAAAAAATGCTTAAAACCCGGGGTAATAGAAACCCACCTGAGAGGGCAATAGCAAAGGGGGTTTTAAAGGAACCCGGGCAATGTGAGCTTATGGGGAATACAAGGGAAAGTGTTCAATTCCCGAGGATGTAAGGGATGTAACGGGGCTTAAATTCCAGGGTGGTTATAAAAACTCGCGTGAGAGGCAATAGGGAAGGGGGGGCTTAGATTCCAAGAAAAAGGGGGTGTAAAGATCACTTACGAAGGGGGATTATGAAAGCCCCCTTAGAAGCTTTCAAGAAGCTTCTTGAAGCTTCTCTTGTTAAACCACGTGGACGAGAGTATGGTGGCCGAATACTTGCAGCTTGTGACGTCCGTCACATCAGCCGGCGGCTTCACAAATCAGGCAGCAGCTGGCGCTCTTCTACGGACTTCCTCCTCCACCCCACGACGGTCTTCAACAGCCTCACGACCTCTCAGCTTCTCCACGACTCCCCCCTTCTCACCCCTTTCCACAATCCTCTCAGACTGCCGCGTTATGGCCCTCCCCTCCCCTCAACCGACCTCCATGACAATAGGAATTGTAATACAGGACGGCTGATGCTGCATCACCCCTCCCTCTCCTCAACCGACCTCCTCCACGGCCTCGCAGCACGCCCGGGACGGCTGCTGCTGCGTCACCCCTCCCTCTCCTCAACCGACCTCCTCCACGGCCTCGCAGCATGCCCGGGACGGCTGTTGCTGTGTCACCCCTCCCTCTCCTCTTGGCGCAGCGTGTCGGCTCCTTCTCTCCCTCTCACGGCGGCATCGACATTCTCCCCCTCCTTCACGACTGTGGTGCTTCACGGCAACATCAGCAATCTGACCGTTCTCCTCTCTTCTCTTCAACACTCCCCTTCTCAGCTGGTGTCAATGTGAGCCTCCCCCAACTCACGGTAGCACAAGTACCTTATCCCCTCACTCTCGACGGCCAGCATCAACCCTCACACTCCACGACAGCAACCAATGGCAGTGTCAGAGTTCTCAACTCTTTCCTTCCCCCCTCCAAAGCTCCCATAGCCATGATTTTATAGGGAGAGGGAGAGGTAGCTCCCTCCCCCATGTGGCATCGGGCATGCTTTGTTTGTCTCATGGCATCCACCAAGCAGCTTGGTGGCCATTACTATTCCCTTCTCCTCCAGCACAATAGTCGGTTGGAGGAGAGAGGGATGATCAATTTAAAAAAATTTGTCATTATCCTAACCTTTTAGCCTCCTAAGAGGAGATTCGTATGCAGAATGCGTGGTTTAGATTCGTGAATGTTACACTAAAGCTGATAGAATCTCTCGAAATATTATCTCTCCATTTTTAGTTCCAACTACCCTGTTTTAGTCATTTTCAAATACAATATAAAGAACAATTTGAGAATGCATAAGACAAGCACCATATAATGATTTTACTCTTAAAAATCATGACACATTGTAATGTAAAAAAAACTTAGCCTATTTTAGCCTAGTATATAAGGAGCTAGGGTTTGCTATAAATAAGGCCAATGGGCCAAATGTAGGTATCATCTTATCATTGTCATTCTTGGAATAAATTCTTCTCAAGGACCTTCATGGCTCCTTCCACCTTGACATAGGTGTGTACATGTCTTACCATGGCATACAAGTGATTTTCTTGCCCCACCTTAGCATGAGGTGAGTTCCATGTTACAGGTCATCATTGATTCTCAACAAGGCTATGGCTTCTCTTTTCATTTATTTAAGCTTTCTCAGACATTTTCTTCATATCTATGATAGTGAAGACTATGGCTTCCAGCATTTGATGTATTTCATGTATATTTCATGTTTGTGAGATGTTGTCTTTCTTACATTGGTATTAGACCATAGATTTTGATCTTGCTATAGAGTCATTTTTATGTCAACATCTAGTTGTAGTCATTGAAGACAAGGGCCTACAGCTAGATCTTGGTCACATCACAGCTATGACTAGACAGATTTCACAATTCCTAACCATGATCATTTTTTAAGGCTATTGTGACAAAATTGTGGAAGAAATGGCATTCGACATGCCACTTTAGCAAGTCATGGGAACTTGGGCCAAAATTGGTGGTTCTTTGATTTAAAAGGGCATCTTCATTAACTTCAGGAAGCAAAAAGAAGGGTTTATCTTTGGAAAACAAGATTTCTCTCTCATCTCCCAAGCTTTTTGGTAAGCTTCCATGGAAGATCTTTTTTTCCCATGGCTCCACACACCTCAAAGGGTTCTAGTGCTTCATTATAAGCATCAAGAGGATTTCAAACAAGTAGCAAGAAGTAGTCATTTGGTGTTGCGTGTGCAGTAGCAAGTTTAGTGCAAATTGCATTGCTTTCCAACTAGGACTGAGGGCAACACATTTGCATTTTATCCACTATTTGCACTTTGGATGAGTCGTAAGCTTCCATTGTGGCTATGGCTTGTTCCATTTGATCACTAGTATGGATATTCATCCTCCATTGAAGTAAAATAATCCATCTATAATGCTGGAATACATAGGGTAGTAGCCATTCATTCCCATTAAATCTTGCTTACAAGCTTGAACAAGATTCCTACCGCATCTAAATCTCATTATACTGTGGCGTTGGACAAGATCTCTTCTTTCATGGAGTTTCAAAACCCTAGATATGGAGGTGCATGACAGCAAGTATTCTTTGTCCCTTTATCATTTGAAGAGACTTTTGGCTCAATCTTCTCCTAGAAATCCTCGTAAAGCTCCAACATCCATAATTAATCAAGGATTGAAGCATTGTTTTCAATCATTTGAAGTTTTTCCTCAAACTTTACCATGATAAACAAGGCAAGCAAATTTTTGTGAGCAAAGCTCTTGGAATTGGACCTAAGCTTTAGCATCAAAGACTCTATCAACATTGAACCATGTCATCAAGATTTGGAGTATTTTCTCCTTCTTCAGCACAATTGGACACCAAAGTACATTAAAGATCACTTGTCTTCTTGAAATTTCATCAAGATTCATGATAAATATTGGTAAAGTGATCTTCCTACAATAGATATTTGATGGAATATGTAAGAAGTTGGGAATAGTTAGAATGTTGATAATATGCCATGTCACACAGACATTGGTATATAAGGAGAGAAGTTGTAAATTTTCATATCTTTTTGACAAATCAATACATTTACAATCTTTCTTTCCCTTCTTGCTCACAGCTTCTATGGCTTCCTCACCTTTCCTGTCTTTCTCTCGCCAAATCTAGTCTTTCTCTCTCCTCGTCACTCTTCTTTACTCTCTTCCTGCAGTCTCTCTCCTTTGCAATCTTTCTCTCTCCCTAGTTCTCTCTCTGACAAGTGGTATCAGAGCTTCGGTCTTTAATCCATTATTTCCTTCCATTTTCACTCCTATTTTCCTATTTCAAAACCAATTTCAGACAAAAATGGTACAAGACAGTGACTAGTGGAGTACTGCAGGACAACTATAGTTAGCAAGTGACTACATCTAGAGATATCCAAGGTCAAATATGGCGGGTAAAGGCTTAAATGGCTGGACGTCACCAAATTTTATGCAAAATTGAAGGTAACTAGGGTAAAGGATGGTTAACCGGGCTTAGTTTGAGAACAAACTATGGTTACTTTGAAAAGAGGGGTTTCTCTTTCCCCTTTCCTGGAAATTCCTGCAGGTTCCATGGAAGTTCAACCCCAAGATCTGTTTATATCTCTCTCATCTCTGATCTTCTTGACCAAAAACCACCTGGAATAGAACCTGTTCATCAGGAGCTTCAGATTGAGCACAAGATTGCTCAAGATTGGGCAGCATTCAGGCCAGAAACAACCCCGAAAATTGCGGCGCAATTTTCGGGCTGCTTCCAGCCCTGCCCCTGCTCAGCCTGTTTCATCTCCAGCTCTTGAAATTCTTCCTGATCCTTGGCAAGAGAAATCTTCAGTAAGAAGGGAAGATTCAGCTCCATTCATGATTTTTCAGCTTCTCTTGAACCCTAGGTGAACAGTCCATGGGCAGCCATGAAAGCTTCAGCCCAAGCTTCCATTTCTTGACAATTTCTTGAAGATTCTTCATCCTTTTGGCTCGTGGAATCATTTCAGTAAGGAATCTTCAACAAATTGCAAGGATTAAGCACGGGATGACTAAAGATTGAGGATCAAGAGCTTCTATGGAGGAAAAATTTTGGGGAAACGGGTTTAATGCTTCAATTTCAAGCATTTGAAGCTTCAAGATTGGTCTCAACTATCAGATAAGCAAGCCTTTTGGATTATTTTGCTAACATTGGACAACGGGGAGCCCTCACAAGCATTTGGCAAGTCATTTTCAGCCATGTCAAGGTATTTCTCTGCAATTCTTAATCTCTCTCATTAATCCAATCGCTGAGCTTAAGCCATTTGATTGAGAGATTAAAGAATTGAACATTTTCATCAAATTCTCAGCCAACCTTTGCTTGAATTTATCTATTCATGAATGCAATGCTTGCCTAATGCATATTAGCTTCAATCAGTGAATTAAAGGCCTCAATCTGAGATTTCAACATAACATTTGAATCTTATTGATTGAATACATTGATTGCTGCCTTTGTTTACTCTAATCCAATTGATTGGTTGATTCTCTTTTGCCTAAATTGGAAAATTGTAAAAGGGTAAGTACTAGCAATCAGTGAGTCACTGAATTGCATAGGTAAAACCCTTCTCCCATCTCAAGTTTTCTTATCTCAATCAATTGCATCTCATGAAAGGCTGAATGGATATTTTTGAATTACATATCATGTTGATTGCTTAGCACACTAGCCTCTGCCATGTTGATATTCCCACCGAGGAAAAAGGTGGATGCCGGGGGAGATAGTGGGACAAAAGAGAGGTAACCCTCCCTCACTATCGAAGATCCCGAAGGGGTGCAACCAACCGACCCGGGGGGAACTTTGCCCACCTCCCGGTGATTCGGAGCCCGTGTAGGGAGCCTGTCATGCCGATTTATCCCTCACACAGGTACAGCGAGTGGAGGATTGAAGATTGAAGACTTTCCAATGACTCAAGTACCTACTGGACTAAAATAGGGTAAAACAGGGAATTTACAGGTCACCCACAGGGTATTTACAGGTGGATACAGGTACACCCTTCATTGCTGAAGCACAGGTGCAGGTACTACAGGGTACCCACAGGTCCTACATACCCCTTTGCAGGGTTTGGTAGCCATTTGAGGTTACTCACTTGCATTACAGAGTCAAAACAGGGCACTTACAAGTCTAAACAGGGTGCAGAACTGGACAGTTCAGACTCTGAAATTCAGTTACAGAATTTTCTATCCTAAACCTGTTATAGCGTGCTATATCTCATCTCGAAGAGGGCATTGTTAGCTTCGATTCACACAAAAAAATTCTACAATCGTAGTTTTCTAGCCAAAGTTATAGCCGTTTTACTGACAGGGGGTACTGCAGGATTGCACTAGTATGGCAAGACATAAAGGCAAAAATAAGGTCCAGGAGGATTATGCACAGCAAATCAGGGATTCCATGATGGAAAGTACACTTCAAGAGAACCCTGAAGAACAAGGAGAAATTAGTATACTCAATGATAATTTGTGTGCCCATGAACTAAGGCATTGGAGCCCCAAGAGGAACACCAAGGAAAAGGGAATTCTCTTGCAAGAAAATCTGTCTTGTAACATCAACAAGCTTGTTTATTATGTTTCATATGATCACAATGAAGAAAAGAACACCAGGCACAACAAATCTTCATGCAGCATCATGTAGATCTCCCACGGATTTGATAGAATCAACCATATTCTTCAATATCTTCACAAAATCCATCAATATAACAAAGAAAGCAAAGGAATACACCATCTTTGAATGGAAACACATCACATAGTATTCATCTTCAATATCTTCATAGTCTTCTCTCTCAATTTCTTATATACAATCACTCTGTTTGAGTAGAATGTCTATCTCTGACTCTCTCTCTCTCTCTCTCTCTCTCTCTCTCTATCAATAATACATCATATCCTCACTACAATCTCTCAAAAATCACACTCAATAATCCTTCTTAGGTCGTGGATACCCCTCCCAAGAGGTATGTCTGATATGAAGAGTCACCAGAGCCACTACAGTGTCTTTTCATAGCTCACTACTGTCACTTCACTCTAATCTTCACTTGAGTCTTCGGCAGCTACTTCTTTCACTTCTTCCAGCTCTTTTGCACTTGTATTCACCTCTTTCCAAGGCTAGAAAACTTTCCCAAGCTACACTCTCATCCATCAGAACACATACAGAAGCATACAGAACAGTCACAGAACAGTACCAGAATAGCTACAGTACAGAACAGAAGGTATACAGAACCAATCAGAACCTATCAGAACATCACAGAACCACTAACAAACATCATGAATTTCCAAAACCCAATCAATATCATCCAGAATACTCTCAAACCACTTCCAAAACAATCAATCATCTCATAAAATCAACCATTCAGCTCTCAAAAACAACAAAAATCAGCCAAAAAACAAGTCATTTCAACACTCAACAGGCATAGAGAGCGACATGAGGACATGTTGTCAAGAATGGATCAGATGGTTCAATCTACTGATCAGACCAAGGCTCCTATTGAAAAGTTAGTAATATCCAATGACCAACTCTCGGCACAAATCTCTAAACTCATACAATTGCAAGTGGCATCAAAAGAAGTTAATGAGAAGGCTTGTTCAAACAGTGACCCTTCAATCCCACTTCAGCCATCCAACCAAAATGGTCATGGAGATGGGATCATTTGAAGAAGAGGCATTCCAAATAGTCAGTATGAAGTAGGAGAGGCTTCACAAAGGCATGATGACTATTTGGGCAGTTTGAATGGAGCCAATACTCAAGCTTTTGGACTGCATACTTAGAATTCTAGGGGTGCCTTACCAACAGGAAGATTACATGGTAATTCTCAGCCACCTGTTGGAAGATTTCAGTCTCAATTTGGGGGTTCTGTACTTAGAAATCCTGATCAGCCAGTTTTGGGACAACAACCCTTTCATGATAGAGAATTCAAGGACAAAATTGTTTTATCCAAATTCAATGGCCAGTCATCTTCACCATCAGAATTAGAGGAATGGACCTCTAAGATGGAGTCCTATTTTGACATATTTCCTAAAACTGATGATATGAAGATACACTTTGCCTCCTTGCACTTAGAAGGATTTTCCCACACTTGATGGAGGTATATCAAGAAAAAGAATGTACTTATTGAGAATTGGGAAGCTTTCAAGGCACTTATGGCTGAAGTCTTTGTTTCACCTCTTGAAAAAGAGAAGTTAGAACGAAGATGGTATGGTTTGGAACAAAGGGGCCTAAGTGTAAGAGAATATGCAAACCAATTCCTCAACTTAACCATGTATGTGGAAAACATCAGTGATGAGGCCAAGTTACACAAGTTTATGTATGGTTTAGAACCATCCTTGTCAGATCTGATGTTATGGCGCATAATCCTACTTCACTTTTCAAGGCTATTGAGCTTGCAGAGCGCTATGGAAGAAAGTATAGGAAAGAGTCTTCATTTCAGCCAAGTTATGGATAGCCAAGGACTGTTTTAAAGCAAGGGCAAGTTGGTAACATTTATGGCAACAATCATATGCCTAGTGGGAGCTTACGAGTACCAACTTATCCTCCATTTAATGCTTCTAGGCTTCAAAGTAATTTCAGGACAGCAAACAGTCCAAAGGTTGAATTTAAGCAGGGTGACAATAAGCCTAAGTTCACTTCAGCCAATACAAATTCCAAAAATATTCCCATGGATCTTTACAAGGAAAGAAAGGACAAAGGCTTATGCTGTGGAGAAAAGTATACTCCTGACCATGCTTCAAAGTGTGTATACAAAAATGCCAAGCCAAAGTTTCAGAGTATGCTAGTTCTTGAGGACTTTGAAAATGACATAGATGAAGCTAATGCAGTGATAATCAATGCTGAAAATGAAGATTTTGAGGATGATGGTGGACATGAGTACTTTTATGATCCATCTGACTCTTTTCCTTTTGATCCAGGCGGTGATATTCCATTTGATCCTGGTGGATTTTGTAATGAGTTGCCTAATGCCACTAATTGTTCTATCTCTATGGATGCTTGGACGGGATCTAAGAACCCTAATACACTTCGTATGAAGGGAAGCATATGTGGAAAGCCAATGTTCATCTTGATAGATAGTGGCAGTACTCACAGTTTTGTCAATAAATCCATTATGTACAAGTTGAATTGTGTTCCTACCGACTTAAGCAGCCCATTAGAGTACAAGTGGCTAATGGTGAAGAGGAAATCAACACACAGATTTGCCCACAGGTTTCTTTGCAGATGGCTGAAAATTTTGAAGTCAAAGTAAACCTGATCACTTTGGAAATGGGGCCCATAGATATTGTACTTGGTTGTGATTGGTTAATGACCTTAGGCAGGATTACTATGGATTTCTCGCAGTTATATATGGAGTTTTTCTCCAATGGACAGCTCATCCGTTTACAGGGAATCCCTAGTAGATCTGATTTTCAGCTTATCACCATTCAACAACTCAAGAAAGAGTACAAGAAGCGCTCATAGATATTTGTATTGCATTTGAACAAAGAAACACAGGATCAGCCCAATAATTCAGCAAACCATCCAGCCTTGACAGCTCTTCTTGAGGAGTATAGAGATTTATTTCAAGTACCTACTTCATTGCCTCCTAAGAGAGCGGTGGATCACCCCATTGATTTGGAACCCAACTCAAAGACAATCAATAAGCCACCTTACAGACTATCAAAATGTGAACAAGAGGAAGTAGCCAAGCAAATCAAAGAGCTTCTGGAAATGGGATTCATTGAACCAAGTTCTTCACCTTATGCATCCCCAGTCCTGTTAGTCAAAAAGAAAGATGGATCTTTCAGAATGTGCATTGACTACAGGGATCTCAATAAGATAACAGTGAAGAACAGGTATCCTATACCCAGGATTGATGATTTGCTTGATGAGCTTAAGGGGGCTCGATTCTTCACGAAGATTGATTTGAGATCAGGGTATCATCAGATTCGCATGAGAGAGGGTGATGAAGTCAAGACTGCTTTCAGGACTGATCGTGGGCTCTACCATTTCTTGGTGATGCCATTTGGACTCACAAACGCTCCAGCTACCTTTCAAAGCCTGATGAATAAGATTTTGCAACCTTTCTTCTTTCAGTTTGTCTTGGTGTTCTTCGACGACATTTTGATCTATAGCAAGACTTTATTTACAGGATCATTTGTCACATATGAGGAAGGTTTTTGATGTGTTGAGACATCATAGGCTTTTTGCTAAGGAGAAGAAGTGTTCTTTTATGCAGATTGAAGTGGAATACTTGGGACATATAGTTAGTGAAAAAGGAATACTGGCTGATCCTAAGAAGGTGCAATGCATAAGAGATTGGCCAACGCCTACTACTACTACCTCTCTTAGAGGATTTCTTGGTCTATCCTCATTCTATCGCCGATTTATAAAGCATTATGCGGCAATTGCAGCTCCTTTGATTGACAGGTTGAAGAAAGAGGCTTTCTTTTGGGATGCTCTTGCAGATAGCAGCTTCAACCAGTTAAAGGAATTACTTACTTCTGCTCCTATCCTTGTATGCCCAGATTTCTCCAAAGAGTTCACTATACAGTGTGATGCTAGTGGCCGTGGCATTGGGGCTGTTTTGCTTCAGGAGCATGGAGTAATTGCATTTGAAAGCCGTAAGCTTACAGATAAGGAGATGGCCATGGATGTTTATGACTAGGAAATGTTGGCTATCCTACATACAATCAAGAAATGGCACCATTACTTATATGGCAGCCAATTCAGAGTACATAGTGATCATCGGATACTCAAGTATTTCCTTACTCAGTCAAATCTCACTCCAAAGCAATGACGATGGGTAGCAACATTACAAAATTATGACTTTGACATCACTCATACAAGGGGCAAAGATAACATAGTGGTTGATTCTCTTTCTCGTATGTGGGCCTGCAAAGTGTCAGCCATGACGGAACTACATAGTGATTGGATTCAAGAATTACAGGAGGCCTATCTCTTAGATGAGGAATTCAGCCAAATCTTTCAGAAATTACAGCAAGGTCTTTTGGAAGAAAACTCGCATTACCAGCTTAAAAATGGTCTCATTTGGTGGAAGGGCAAGATTGTGATTCCCTCTACTTCTTCTTTCAAGCGAAAAATTATGGAGAAGTTTCATTCTTCGCCTTTAGCTGGACATTTGGGAGTTTTCAAGACTTATGACAGGATCAACAAGAGCTTTTATTGGAAAGGACTGTGGAAAGATGTCAAGGACTTCGTTATGAAGTGTATGCCTTGTCAGCAAAATAAGGATAGTACCCATAAGCCAAGAGGTTTGTTGCAACCATTGCCTATTCCTACGGGTAAATGGACTCATATTACTATGGACTTTATCACTGGCTTTCCTACTACCAAGAAGGGGTGGAATAGTATTTATGTGGTGGTTGACAGACTCACCAAAGCAGCTCATTTTATCCCAACAAAAATTCAGTTTACTACTTCTCAAGTGGCCAATCAGTTTATGGAGCATATTTTCAGACTACATGGATTACCGCAGGTGATTGTCCATGATAGGGACTCAAAGTTTATGAGTAACTTTTGGCAAGCGGTATTTACATCTATGGGTACTAAGTTGGCTCCATCTACGGCTTATCATCCCCAAACTAATGGACAGACAGAGAGAGTTAATAAATGGTTGGAGACTTATCTTCACCATTTTTGTTATGATGTCCAAACCTCATGGGATTCTTGGCTACACTTGGCTGAGTTTGCTTATAACAATTCCACTCATGCGAGCATAGGAGTTTCACCCTTTGAGGCTTTGTATGGTTACAAGGTGCCCTTTCCCACAGTCATTTTTAATGAAAAGATCAATCCTCATGGGAAGGAAGAGTTGGAAAGAATGCAGACCCTTCTTCAGCAATGCAAGGTGAACCTAAGGAAGGCTCAAGATCAAGTGAAGATGTATGCTGATGAGAAGAGGAGGCCTTTAGAGTTTCAAGAACAAGAGCTGGTTTTGCTGAAGGTGCCCAAATCTAAGTACTCTACATTGAAAGATGGATCCAGTAATAAGCTTGCCCACAGATTTTATGGCCCTTACAGGATCCTTAAGCGAATTGGTGATTTGGCATACAGACTAGAGCTCCCCTCTTCTACAAAGATTCATAACGTCTTCCATGTTAGTCAGCTCAAGCCTTATTATGGTGATCCAGTGGATATAGTTGATGAGCTACCACCTATTGATGAAGATGGTCTTGTTTAGTACATGCTAGAGGCTGTTATAGGTCAGCATGAAAAGAAGCTTCAATCACGTTCTATTGTGGAATATTTGATAAAATGGAGAGTTTTACCCTCTGAAGAGGCTTCTTGGAGACCTGATTCAATATTGGATGAGTATCCATACTTGAGGGATACATTGGTGGCTAAAGCCTATTGCTTATGGAGCTAGTATTGATGCAGACTGGTTCAGGACATCACGCTGTTTTAGAACAGTTTTTATCGTACTTCATTTTCAGAATTAAGCTATCTACATGATCTTAAAGTACTCTTCAAGAGCTTCGTTTTGATATGTGGTACATCTTATTTGGACACTTCTATCAAAAGTTATGGCAGATTTGGTCTAGCAGGGACTGTTTATTCAGCAAGCTGTCTACTTTCTTCTGGAACTACTTGTTGAAGACTCTATGGCTCCATTTGCTTCTGAAATGCTTCAAGACATGTATATAGTTGGGTCTTCTTTCCGTTCTTCAAATTCAGCCCTTGTAATGGTCATTCTTCATTCATTTCCCATTTGTAAAGCTGTAAAACAGCGTAGTACTCTGTTCTATCCATCTCTTCTTTAGCTCTTTCTAGGTGTGTTTTTGAGGACAAAAACTTTTGGGAAGGGATGGATTGTAAGAAGTTGGGAATAGTTAGAATGTTGATAATATGCCATGCCACACAGACATTGGTATATAAGGAGAGAAGTTGTAAATTTTCATATCTTTTTGACAAATCAATACATTTACAATCTTTCTCTCCCTTCTTGCTCACAGCTTCTATGGCTTCCTCACCTTTCCTGTCTTTCTCTCTCCAAATCTAGTCTTTCTCTCTCCTTGTCACTCTTATTCTCTCTCTTCCTGCAGTCTTTCTCTCTCCTTTGCAGTCTTTCTCTCTCCCTAGTTCTCTCTCTGACAGAATAGGTCATCATTACAAGCTCCCATGGATTACATTGTCAATTTTATGTAGGGCATGTTCAAGTCAACAATTATTATACCAACATTGAACCATCTTCTTATTACTTGAAGCTTTCTTTAATTCCCATTAGGGTCATGTATTTTTAATTCATGAATGCACCCTTGTGCCTTCAATGTCTTGAGGTTGGTATTGATCAATGTATTGTGGAAAGACTTATAGTAGTGGTTTGTTTAAACACTTATTGGTATTGAATTGAAGATCGAGGTCTATTGCAGTGCCACAAGAAACTAGTCAATTTTGATTGCTAGTGCAAGGAATCATGGGTGAAATTTGAATTACTACATACTCATTGCAGGTGTCCTATAAATGCCCAAGTGACTCTATCAATTGTTTACAAGGTTTCATAATGTTCTTTAGATGAAATACAATGATTTATAGGTCCAAACAAGCTCATAACATGGTGTTGTTTTAGTATGGAAAATTTTGGTAAATCTACAATAAAAATTAGTATTTGCATTCTAATGTAAAATTGACACATCTACATTGAAGCATGCAATATAATCTTTGAGTGGAGCTATCAAACACCTCATTTGGGCAAGTCTTTCTCAAGTTAGAAGCAAATTAGTGATTGCAAGTCAATATGGATAGCATTCAAATAATGTCCAATTAGGATATGAGAGGTGCTAAATGGAAGTCACAAATAGCAGAGTTATGGGATGTGGTCAACAACTTAAAGAGATTAGGAATAATGGTTCATCAGCCTATTATTCAACCTACTCAAGACACAAATTCATATGGAGTGTATGAGGCATATGGAGAGCAAACCTATGGAAGATGGAGTGAAGGATAAGAGGAACATGGACAATAGCTATATAGAGAATCTCATGGTCAAATGCATGAAGATGGATCATATCATACCCATGGACAAGCATCATGCAATTTTGAGTAGCATCAAGCTTATATATATGGCCAAAATACAAATGTGAATGATGTCAATTTTGATAGGTAGCTACATGCATATAAGGATCATGAAATATCATCTATGTATCCAAATATCCAACATCTTGGGATGAATTGCATGCTAGATATTAGGAAAACCAAAAGAGGTTTATTGAGGACATGATGAGTAGACACACACTTCACCTTTGTGTGGGCAAAGGCAATCACACTTTGATCAACAACAATATGGTAATCTCTAGCATCGTAATCATAGTCATTCTCATGACTCTATGTGCATCATTTTCCAAGAGTAAATATTATTCAAGTGAGAGATCGCATCTACTAGAAGAAGCTCAACAATGAATTTCAGATCTAAAATAGCTAGGACTAAATCTTTCTTCAAGCAGGGCTTGTTACTATTCCAATTAGATTATATCACACAAAGCGGAGAACTATGGTGTTGCATCACAAGCAAAGTAGAGACAATTGTTTCACATATTGGCAATATTGAAACTACTTGCTAATGCCCTGCTAAAAATAGACTCAAGATGCACTAATAGAGCTTTTATACTACGCAGTGTTTGGAGATGAAATTTGAGCAGTTATCTCCTCAAATGGTCACACAATTTCACTTCTAAGAATCATTTTCAAACAATGTCTCATGGTTGATCTAGTAATAGATTGTTGGTTAAGGCTTGGCATCTCTTCAAACAATAAACATGTACACATATAGGAGAAATGGCTTGCAAAATTTAGCCTCTAGAAAGATGGTGAAACCTCTACAGAGATGATGACAACTTGGCAACAGATATGGCATTTGTTCAAAAATTAAAGAATATGGAATTGAGCCTTGGACATTTGAGTAGCATATTGGAAATATACTCAGGATAATAGAAGCCCTTTGTCTGGCTATAGATTCAATCCTCATTTGATATCTAGGAACATGGTTAATATCATGGAACATGGTTGTTCTTTTGCATAGACCACCTGGGATTGAAGCACTTAATGAGGTACCTGTCATTGGGACTAGATGTGGATGGTGGCCAGTTGTTGTAATGTGTGGTTGTTGTGGCGAGGGGTATCCAATTGGTATATGATGCACTTGCATAGCATTCTTGTGTTGAATAGGTTCATGAAGGTTGGGCAAGTTTTTTGTATTACATGCATTGTGAGAGTGATTGTTGACGAGCCTTGTTTTAGGTCCTACCCTATTATTTTATGAGCAATCTATGTAGATTTCTAAGCCTATATATATTAGCAACATTGAGGGACATTAGAATTTGACACTTGAAATTTGGAAGTAGTGGACATGAGCTATGGATTCTAGTATAGGTAAGGAATTTGTACTTTACCTCTCTATTGTGGTGGCTAAGTTTTAATGTAGATCTACTAGTATATTTTCAACTAGAACAACTTAAAAAAATTGTTTTGGACAATGGACAAACCAACAGACAACGTGACAGTCAAAGAAGTAGTAGATTCTCTGAATCATCATTTTTGAATAGCATGCCCAAATCATTATCAAACACAAGTAGGATTCAAAGAGGAATGGGAGGTTGTTTGCCATGCCTAAATTGGCAGCTTCCCTTATGAGCACTATAGGAACTATAAAGCAACTTAGCTTGATCACAAGTTGCCACTAAATCTTCTATAATACAACTTGAGAATCCTTGTATAGATTTTGGCCTTTTTTTAGCTATGATCCCTATCAAGGCTATTCAAGCTTAGATAAGCAAAAGTCTACAAGGTACAGGAACATCTTGACATTGATGTTTTTGTCTATGGATAGCCTGAGTAAAATGACATGGTGGAATACTTTGGAGGGTAGCTATACAAGCATGTTATTTCATCCTGCACATCTCTATAAACATATATTTTTCCTTTCCATCTGTAGCATCTGCACATAGTAGAACACTTGCAAGTGGGATCAATGGTGAATTGAATATTTTCAATGTTACTGCAGTATGTCCATTACAGACTGGTAGGCAATCTTGTTGTACAAAAGTAGAAAGATTCATGGGACCCCTTGATATGCATTGTGGGATTGCCCCCATACAACTACAATAGCTTGAGCTCCATGAGAGAGGCATTGGAAGTAAGACAGTCAAATGTAGATAGATTTGATAATTGATTTGCATACACACACTTACCTATTATTATTGGACCATGTTACTCCAAGTATTTGCCACAACTCAGCTGATGCTACCATTAGCATATGAAGCTTTTGCACATACCTCTTTGAGGTAACATCAACCTTAGTCTCTAGAGTGTGGCCCCCCTTGATATGTGTTGTGAGATTATCACTAGCTTCACAAGTAATAAATTGGTTTTTGTATGATACTAGTGCAATTCTTCTTCTGGTAAGTGCCATAGTAGCACCCTCATGGGAATCTATCCTAGCAAACCTTGCAAAATTATTACAACCAAATGCAATGAATGCTTTGGCAAACATTCCTGGTGGTATGTTTGCTATAATCATAAGTATTACAAAACGATTTCAATTTAGCAAGCCAGATGTTGAAATGACTAATCTAATAGGTGTATTAGCATACACACTAATGTCTTTTTATGATACCATGATGAGGGCAAAAGCGGTAGGCATAGTCATGATTGAACAGGTATCTATACAACACCTAACATCTTGTGCTGATCAATCGGTACAACAATCTATATTCATAGAGGCTTTCATCAATCTTTATGGTAATATTATTTTGCAAGAAGTCTTATATCATGAAGAAGGTAAGAAAATGTTGTTGACTTGATAACCAGGGCTAATACGTCAATTCAAATAGACCTATTGGATTTGTTGAGAAATTGGTGCAATTATAACACAAATCTTTGGTAGTCTTTTAGAGGTAGAGATGGAGTTCACCTACTCATATCCTCACTAGGATTGTCACAATAACAACAAGGATGCTCTTCATTCATACTAAATAGGTTGATGCTAACTAGTGGGCATTGACAATTGTAGCTACATATGGCATATCTCCATTGGTCAAGCTACTTGAGACCAGTTCTACTAAGGCTAGTGAATTTGCCCCTATTATACTAGTCAATATTTGCATTCATAATAAGTTGTTGAGAGCTAAATTGACTTGTTTTTTAAGCATATTTTTATGAGGAGTTGAATGGTTGATTTTGAGGGTTTGTTGATTTATTTTTATGGTTTGAAAGTATTTTGAAGTGTTTTGGGATTCATGATGGTTTTTTGTTGAGATATGATATTCTAATTAGTTTTGTGGTGTGTCTACTAGATCTGTTTTGCTTCTGGTTTGATCTATTTTCTTTCTGTTTAAGAGGTTATGATTATATATGGATGATTTGAGAAATGATTCACAGTGTGTTGGATGGTTCTTGATGGTTTGAGTTGGTTTTCATTTTATCTATATGGGTTTTTATGCCTTCTATTAACCTTTTGTGAAGTGTTCTGCAAAGCTTCTATAAATCTTCTATTTTGTTTTGTTTGCTTTTGTGAGTGTTACGAAGCAGAATACGTGGCAAATCTAGCAAATCAATCTCAATCATAAACAAAGAACTTAGTGAAGAAAAACTAACAAATCAAACATCTCAACTATTATATACAAACAACATTATAATACATAAGAGGATTTGAATAACTCAATAGATTGAAAAAGACAAGAGAAAAATGCATGATTGGGCCCAACCTCCCCTATGGCAAAAGCCATGGTTTGCCATCCTTAATTATATATTATAGTTTTACATGGATATTTGCATTCATATCTCACATATAATTATAAAGAAAGTACAAATATCAATTGAAAATTAGAGTTTTAAGAGTCAAGAGGTATCTTTAACATGCTGCAGAAAATTCTGTGCTCTGAATCTTGATGTTTTGACATCACCATCACGTTTGGAGCGTGCCAAAAACTCCCAAAACGACTCTTGAAGCTCTGAAATCCAATTCCAAATGAGGGAGAAACGAAAAAACTGAGTTTTCAACCTCTTCTACTGTTTTGCACGTGATCCTGTTACTTTTATTTAAAAAAACTAGAAAGGCCTTCTAAACTTAACCACATTAAGAAAATAGCAAGGTATTCCATAAAGAAAGCTTACTTTAATAAAAACATATCTTAAATCTCATATTTTGAAATAATATATATTAAAAATAAATTAATTACTAGTATTAAAGACAATGATCTAATTATTACTAAAGAAGTTTAAACTTATAACTTACAAATAGAGTAATAATTTTACTAATATAATATCATATAAATATATAATATTATATATTATACTTAAGATAACTAATCATAATTATGAAATTTATGATTAGACTTACGCTAATGCCTAGTGCTACCCAAAGCTACCACTATCTGCTTTACACATCAAGTGAAGCATTCACAATTGTTTATAAATAAAATAAAAAAATAATAGTGAATACCTAATAATCTTTAGCCACAAATAATTAAAATAGGTTGGAACACTATCCTAACCTTAATTTAATTCAAGTGTGCACTCTAAACTCATAAACGTCCATTAATGTGATATGTATTTTGTGGAATTACCCGTTGTGGAATCACCCACATGCACATTAAATTAATCTGGCAACTGAAAAAAGGACAGGCGTCCCCTCAACTTCTCGCGCAAGGAATCCACCTTGTGTACGAGCCCTAACAAATACATATAGTTTTACGGAGTCCACCAAAAAACCTCACAAAATCCATCATAGAATATACCTCTAGTTTTACGAAATCCACCATGGAATATGCCTCCTGGCATCATACCCTCGAGGTGGGACAGCAATTGTCCTCAATTGCTATTAGCTGCTCAATGTGGAGCGAGCAATGTAGGGTAACCACTAAGGGCTCGGGCGGTCATCCGTTGCACGGCTTCAACTAAATGAGTTTTTTTTTTTAAACCAAGTATCTTGTATAGGACAATGAATCAATTGGAGTCTAATTATTAGCAAACAATTGATTCTAATAAGATTTTAAAAACCACTTAGTGCCATAAATGTCTTTTATGGGAGTAAGAGAGTCAAAAGATAAGATAGAAATATTATGAATGCTAGGTCTCATACTCAAAGCATCAACAATAACAAATAAAATTATTATTCTAGTTTAGTAGTAAGTAAAAATTTAACTAAGAATTTTAGGGGGAAAAAAAGTAAAAGACTTACCTATTTTGCCTTGATTGGAGATCTCTATCATTACTAGAAAGCGTGAATTTGCAACAAAATTAGAAAGTTGAAAAAATTATCAAAGTACTTTTAAGAAAAAAAAATAGTCTCAATATTATCAAATCAAAAGATAACAACATTAAAGACATACTATAATCGTCAAAAATTAGAGTGAGAATCATATTGAAGGCCTACTTTGAATAAAAACAACTTATATCTTCTTGTGAATCAAGTTAGTTTATAACTAGAGAGTTGGAGCTTATAATGAATTTTACAAAACATTTACTTATGACTAAGACTAAACTTTAAAAAGAAACATATTATAGATAAGGCTAAAGTCGGATAAAATACTAGTCTCTTGGTTTAAAAATTAGTAATATTCAAGTTCTATGGCATATTTAGATATGATTATCTTTTAATATATGCATATTTAGACAAAACCATATCTAATATAAGTTTTAGATCTTTGTGCAAGCTAAAACTCTTTCTTTCGGGAGTATACTCAAATTCCAAATGGATTAAAAGCTATCCTACTAGGAAATTAGATGTCTGTATAGGTTGAAATTTACAAATTTCACTTCTGGGTTAACTGCGAGACCTACTTTCAAGATAAATAACTTTCTTTGTAGATAGAATCAGGTCATGATGATAACTAGAGAGTTATAGACAACATAAAGGTATACAATTTGTGTCCCTATGATGGATTACCAAAAATCTGAAGGTAATATCATTAAAAAACTATAATGTTTTCTACATATTGCTGTGAAATTTGCATTCACGCTCACTTTAGGACTCAAATAACTCGCTAAATATTAAAAATTTATAAAATATGTATCTAATAACAATTGTAGATCTTTTTGAGGGCTAAAACTTTTGTGCCTACACCATCCTCAAAATATGAACTAGTAAAAAGTTACATTACCTGAAAAATAGTTGTTCGAGAGGATTTTTATGATGAAGCATATGCAATAGCTAGACTACTTTCAAGTACCCCTTCTATATAGCCTGTTACATAAATAAAGACCTAATATTCTTAAAATTGAAACTTTTATAAAATAAAACAAAGCTATGATTTACTATGAAATAAACTTCAAAAGCTTTTTGGCTATAGCATCGTGTTTGCATAGCCAAGTCCATACTATAATCCAAATTCAGAGAATAACAAATTGGATCGATTCCAGTCAATCATCTATGGATATAAGGCTGTTCAAAACACAAGAAATGCAATTGTAATATTCATCTGTAGTGATTTATCTTGTAGATTGCGATTGTTCCATGGTGTTCACCTTTATACACTAATATAATACAATTGAAAACTTGGAGCGTAGCCATGCTCTAATACCACGATGTGGAACATGTGGCAAATCTAGCAAATCAAATCTCAATCATAAATAAAGAACTTAGTGAGAAAAAAACTAACAGATCAAACATCTCAACTATTAAATACAAACAACATTATAATATATAAGAGGATTTGAATAACTCAATAGATTGAGAAAGACAAGAGAAAACGCATGATTAGGCCCAATCTCCCCCATAGCAAAAGCCATGGTTTGCCATCCTTAATTATATATTATAGTTTGACATGGATATTTACATTCATATCTTACATATAATTACAAAGAAAGTACAAATATAAATTGAAAAACAAAGTTTTAAGAGTTAAGAGATATCTTGTAACATGCTGCAGTTGTTGCAAAAAATTCGGTGCTCTGAATCTTGATGTTTTGACATCACCATCGGGCTTGAAGCATGCCAAAACCTTCAAAACGACTCTTTAAGCTCTGAATTTCGATTCCGGGTAAGGGAGAAACGGAAAAACTTAGTTTTCACCCTCTTTTGTTGTTTTATGTGCGATCATGTTACTTTTATAAAGAAAGCTAAAAAAGCCTTCTAAACTTAATCACATTAAGAAAATAGCAAGGTATTCCATTAAAAAAAGCTTATTTTAATAAAAGCATATCTTAAATCTCATATTCTAAAATAATATATATTAAAAATAAATTAATTAATAGTACTAAGAACAATGATTTTATTTTTACTAAAGAAGTTTAAACTTATACCTTACAAATGGAGTAATAATTTTAATAATATAATGTCATATAAATATATAATATTATATATTATATTTAAGATAACTAACCATAATTATAAAATTTATGCTTAGACTTATGCTAACGCCTAGTGCTACCCAAAGCCACAACTACCTGCTCTACACATCAAGTGAAGCATTTACAATTGTTTATAAATAAAATAAATAAATAATAGTGAGTATCTAGTAGTCTTTAGCTACAAATAATTAAAATAGGTTGGAACACTATCCTAACTTTAATTTAATTCGAGTGCACACTCTAAACTCATAAATGTCCATTAATTTGATATGTATTTTGCAGAATCACCTGTTGTGAAATCACCCACATGCACATTAAATTAATCAGACACCCGAAAAGGATAGGCATCCCGTTAACTTTTCACACAAGGAATCCATCTTGTGTACAAGCCTCGAAAAATACATATAGTTTTATGGAATTCACTGAAAAACCTTAAGAAATCCACCGTTGAATATGCCTCTAGTTTTACGGAATCCACCGAAAAACCTCATGGAATCCACCATGGAGTAGGCCTCCTGGCATCAGTGAGTGTTCTGTTGGATGAATGTTTATATTGGGAATGTTTTGCAATCTTGAAAAGAGATTAATTGAAACTTTTAATAGCTCGAAGAAGCAGAAGAAGTAGCTAATGAAGACTTGAAGTGAAGACTACAGTGAGAGTGATAGTAGTGAGCTCCCAAAGGTCACTGTAATCTCTAGTGATCTTTCATACAAAACATACCTTTTGGAAGGGGTACCCACGACCAAGAGAGGGATATTGAGTGATAGTAGTGAGCTCCCAAAGGTCATTGTAATCTCTGGTGATCTTTCAAACAAAACATACCTTTTGGAAGGGGTATCCACGACCAAGAGTGGGATATTGAGTGTTGTTCTTTGTTATTCCAATGTATTATTGAGAGAGAATATATCTGTGTGTGAGTGTGTATGAGAGAGATAGCCAATTTTCTATGAAAAATAATTTATCTATGAGAGAGATTGAGAAAAAGACCATGAGAATTATGAAAATAATGAAATATGAATACTATGTGATAGATTCCATTCAAACTTAATCATTTCTTTGTATTTTTTTTATTCTTGGATGGTTTTTATGAAGAATATGTTGAAGATTGGCTGTGATAAATCCATGGGAGATTCACTATATAATGATATGTGAAGATTTATGGTTCTTGGTATTCCTCTTGGGGATCTATGTTTTTAATGCATATCCAAGAAATCTACCATCAATAAGCACCAAAACATGTTGAAAATGAAAGTAGTGGCATTGTTAAAGAGGAAGAAAAGCAATGGAAAATTGTAGAATTCCTACTATTGTTGAAGAATCAAATATCTTCATTGCCAAGGCCACTTTCTACAAGAAATGCATTCCTTGATAGTGGAGATATGTCACTATCTTGATGTGGGGTCTATGTGATAGACTGATTCCACTGTCTTCTAAAGCTACAAAAAGTTATATCACTATAACCATTGTTTCCCACAAAACTAAAAAGTAAAATAGACAACATCTTCCCCTCTGTTGTGAAATGAAAGCCAAATTTAGAGACATTGAAAAGAAGAAATTAGAAGGAATATTGGCAAGAGAGTTCTCCAGAGAATAAAGCCTTTTTTATTCCCTTCTGTTGAGTATAAACAATTTGGGTAGAGCCAACTCCCTGACAAATAATTTGATTAAGAGGCAAAGAAAGCAAAAATCAAAGCCAAGAACAAGCTAGTAGTAGAAGCTTCCTTTGATACCCTTGCGAGTCAACTTGTGAACTAAGGTCCTCTTCCAAGTTAGATCTTGTTCTTGGCTTGTCAGACCTTAGTCCAAAAGTTCATAAGTTTGTGAAGGTGAGAATACTAGTCAACTTGCAAGCTACAATGGAGAGGAGTTCATGAACTTAAGTCGTTCCTCTAGAGAGTGGTGGAAGCATATGCCTCTAGAATGGAATCCAAACTGAAGAGATGGACCAACCATAGCTTGAATGAAGGCATCTTTGAAGGGAGTTTTTCTAAAAGGCCTACAACTAGAATTTTGTAAGTTTATGGAGCTGAGAACTTACAAGATAGAGTGGAAGGTACAAGACTATATGATGAAGTTGAAGCAAGGCTCTCAATGACCTTAAGAAGAGGAGTCTTACCTCCTCCCATGCTAGGAATGGTATACCCATCAAATGTAGTCCCAAGGACTATTCCCTATCCCTACCTATAGATACTAGCAATGTTGTAGTACAATGTACTAAATCCACAATGGCTGCAGATAACAATGCCTCAAATGATGGTCCATGCCTACATGTACAGGAGAGACTCTAAGAAAAAGCTTGATTTTATGGTCTAGGTCTTGTCTTGATGAAGGTGAAAGCTTGAGTGGATAATCATCTACAAAACAATTTTTATAGATGGCCAAGAAGTACTTTTATGATGATGTAAGAGCTGGAGATTTAGGATCCTCAAACTTTGTGACATAAAACATGTAGGTTTTGCTTTACTTCCTAAGGGCATGTTGGGAGTGGGTATGTGAAATCAACAAAAATAGTTCTAATTCTAAATTGCCATATAAATTGATACACTCTTCTTAAAAATCAAAGGATATCAAAAGATTGAGGTTATTATGATAGGGTTATGCTGGTGATGAAAATGCACACCTAGTATAATATCAAAAGACTATAAAGGAGCCACAAGAAAATCACGTTTTTCTTTATAAGAGCTATAGTTATTTCTAATTCTTTAACTTCGGAAGCTCTATTATATCTTATTCCTCTTGGAAAGTAGATTTTACCTTATGCAAAGATAGAGTGGTTTCCAAATGTAATCTTCTAATCAATTTTCTCAAAAATGAAATCTTGTGAGATACCTTAGAAGAAGGCTTAAGAGAATGAAGTTTAATTTGTATACTTGACTACATAGTCACCCTCTTGCCATGAAAGATTAGCCCAATTCCTTCCAATGTTAAGATAAAATTGAGGAAGTAAGAAGGAATCTTTGAAATTCTTTTGAAATACATCCCAAGCTACAGGATGATTGGTGCTTTGGTGGAGTACATTCCTCCAAAGGGATGCTTTGTCAAACAAGTAATTTGTGGCACACTTGATCCTATCATTGTTAAAAGATAATTCTTGATCAAAAATATCATTGAAGTGGCTTAACCATGATATGACAAGCTTTCTATCTTTCTTGCCATCTAATTTTATAAATTGGAAAGACTTATGACTGATGCATTTCTCCTTCTGTATTTGTTGTACATCAAAGATGCCATGAAGAATGCTTGTAATGCAATAATCATCTTGGATAAATGGGCTTTGTTATGCTTCCCGCTCTTGAAGGATGCGAGTAATCTCAGTTAAATTGCGATACAAAAGGTGGATTTGTCGTGCTGAAGGGTAATCTCGAAAAGAGAAGATTCAATATTAATTTCTTCAATATTAGAAGGCTCTGTTATTGTCAAGAAAGAATGATCTTTTTGTAGAGATAAACTTGTAAATAAATCCACAAAATAATTTTTTGTATGAACAAGCTTCAATAATAATTAAAAAATCTTCAAAGTACCTTTAGAGTAATGTTGAAAAGGAATAAGAACTTGTAAGTCATCATAGAGATATGATGGATTAAAGCTAGTGTTATCAATGAACTTCGTTGAATGGCAACATGCGAATCAAGGCTTAGATAAATGATATGATGGATTAAAGCTAGTGTTATCAATGAGCTTCCTTGAATGGCAGCATGCAAATCAAGGCTTAGATAAATGATAGAAAGCTTGGAATGAGGAATTGTGTAAGGGAATTAGTAATGAAATAGATATCCCCTTACACATTTTAAAAATAAAACATGTATAGAAAATATCTTAAAGCTTTTAAGCTTTAAAAGCTTAAGCTTTTAAATAGCTTAAGCTTTCCAAATGAGTTGCCATGCTATCAATTAGTGGCGAAGCCTGTTGAAAATATCAACTATTGTGTAGTCCATAAAAAATATTGGGACCTCTAAGTTTGGTGATGATGACATTAGTAGGCTTGGTCACCTTTTGGAGTTGTTTAAGATGATCAAAGTGGTTTGGGACTCTTAAAGCAGCAACATCAAGTCCCTCTTCTTGAATTTGTCTCTTTCTCTCTCCTTGACAAAACCACATTTGTAATGAAAAACCACTTGTAGGTAGTTTTGATGAAAACGTGATTATGAGATAAATAAATCTTGTTAAAGAAACCTTTGGAAAGGCCTATTTCCCCTTGGGAAGAGAGAAATTGACATCTTCCATGTGCAAGACAAAAACCCTCAAAGTTAAAGCTTTGTTGCACATACTCTTCAATGATGCTTGATGATGAGAATGGAGAAAACCTTGATGATGGATGGATGCCTTGATCTTGATGTTGACCTTGATAGCAACCTAGAGGCCAATCATTATACTTTGATACTAACATTGTTAGATTTCACTTAGCCTAAATCAAAATTGAAGAAAATTAAGAAAACCACTAATTACAAGAGAGTAGAGTTGAGAGACAAGATGTAGGAGAGATGAATTGGATAAAACTTTTTAGTACATTCCCCCCATGCATGTATTTTTTTTATTTGATTATCTTTGATGCTCAAAATACAAAAGGTATCTCAAAATAGGCACATGCATTTCTCTTTCTTGCATAGTTCATGTTTCCCAATTCTTTTCTCAAAAGCAAGCTATCTTTGCTAAACATAACTTATAAAAATGTTAATCCTATTCTATTTCAAGATATACATCAAAATAATAATAATATAATTATTACAATATTTTATAAATTATCCCTCAAATAGTCCAATAGTGCTTGTGTGCATGCTTGTGTGCATACAACCATCATGCTAAAGAGCGTATAGCTAAAATACAATAATTTTGCACTACTCAAATGCCCAATAAATATACATACTTTCCCCACCATGAGCACTCTTTGAAAAATAGCATATTCACCTAATAATCTTCTTCACCAAGCACAAATCACATTAGTACATTAGTTCTTGCCATTTAACTTCCATGCATGAGCAACCAATGTTACACATAGGCCTAGGCACAACAAGTTGCAATCATGTGATAATTAAACAATATTTAAAATCTAAAAATTTAAATTAAACCATCATCTTATTTTCCTTTAATTTATATAACATGACACCTTGACTTTGCATTTGGTTTATAAAACCATTGTTGTATCTAAATTCCAAGGATAAGCATGGTAATCATAATAATCCCTACTTTGATGTATCAATTTTTTGGCCTACTGCAACTATGAACAATAAATATGTCTTTGTATTCCTTCCATTTGTGTCTCTATTTGTGCAAGTTAAATATTTTCTTGACAATATTTCTTGAGTCTTATATTGCAAATGTATAAAAGTCTAAACAGAGCCTTCGATGAATTATGCAAAAACTAACTATGTGCATTGGAAATTTAGGGTGTTACACCTAATTCTTACCCTATCAAGATCCAAGAGTAGAATTTACTCCTTAATCAAATCAAGCCACCTGATTGTGGTGGGAAAGGAAAGAGATGTGGAGAAAATTATTGAAATTTGGATCAAGACAATGGAGAATTATTTCCTTGACATTGGAACTAATATCAGAAATTAGACCATGATAACCAAGCTCAAGTTAACAAGGGAAGCTTGACTATAGTGGAAGCAATGGTGTAGAGACCATGGGACCTTGGAGTTGGTTGCCACATGGAAATAGTTAAAAGAAGTTGGGAAAGGAAGATACCTTCCACCAGCTTACCATAGTATAAAAATGAATGAGTTCTCCACCTTACGCTAGATGGGATTAACCTTGGAACCTTATTATTATCTATTCATAACACTTTAGAAGTATGTATCACATATAAACATTATTGAATAGAGGTGGCCAAGTTTTGTCATGGATTGAATCATCCATTATTGGATAGCCAACTTGAAGCAATGTGAGCTTTGGATCTTCAAGATGCATTGGTTTGGATCTAGACCAAAGGATAGAAGGTATTGGGGGCAATATTTTCCAAAAAATGATCAAATGCCTTCATTAAAAGAGCCCATGAATAATAATAGGCTAGCCTAAGGAAGAATGCTAAGGCCAATGCAATAAGAAACATTGTCCACGCAATTAGAAACAATGGTACTCAAAGGTAATACCATTGCAATGAGCTAGGGCATTACAAAAGGTGGTGCCTGATAAATCTTTTGCTAAGGGTAGTTCTGTAGGTAGAATAGAGGAACTAAGACCAAAGGAAAAGGAAAGGTTATTTCACTCACTTTCAAGGAACAAGAAGAATAAGAATAAGAATATCCAATGATGGAGACTAAGATGGAAAGAGGAATAGTCCATGTTGCCCTCAACGCAAGTGAGAACCAAATCACTAGTTTTTAGAACTCTTGCAAGCTATCAAGGTAAACTTGTAAATTTTCTAATAGACTATGGAAGCACTCATTGTTTCATTTCACCAAGGTGTGCAAAGAATGTAGGGATACAAACTACATGTGCATCCAATCTTTTAGTAGAGCTAGCGAATGGAAAAGAAGTCATTTTTTCACAACAATCTAGAATGGTAGAATTGATGTAGGTAAGAAGCCTACCAACATGAGGATTCATGTCATGAATTTGGATGCTTAGAGTGCCTTCTAAGGATGGATTGGTTAATCCTCAATGCTGCCCACATCCATTAAAGGAAAGGCAAGTCTCGTTCCGAAACCTAAAGAAAAATAACTGACTACACATTGCTCAAGGCCCATGAAAAGGACTGCCTATCTACTTAATTAAACTCAATAGGATTGATCTAAATAAGGAATTTGAAGAAGAACCTTCTTGGATGAACAAATATAATCATGTCTTCCTTGCAGAATTGATCGAACTTCCTCATGAGAAGGAAGTTAACCACAAAATCAAACTTGTACGAGGAGCCATAACTAGTGGCAAAAAGCCTTAAAGAAATGTTGATTCTAGAAGCTATTGAGTTGAAAGAACAACTCAAATAGCTATTGGGTCCCAACCAAGTAACCCACCATGGGGAGTGAAAGTCTTACTCCAAACAAAGGACGGTATTCTCCATCTTTGCATACATTATTATGGGCTAAACTAGGTGGCATTAAAAAATACATACCCAATTCCTAGGATTGATGAGCTTCTTGACATGCTTCAAGGGACAAATTTCTTCTCAAAGATTGATCTAAGGTCACAAATTAGGATCAAAGAAGAAGATATCTTAAAAATTGCCTTCAATACAAGGTACATGCATCATGCGTTTATTATAATGTCCTTTGATTTGACAAATGCCCCAACTACTTTCAACAAGATGGTGCAATGATGAGTTTTGTCATCATCTTCTTTGATGATATCCTAACTTATTCCAAGGAAGAAGGAGATCATGAAGAAAAACTCAGAATTGTGCTAGAAATATTAAGATTACACAAGCTCTATGCTAAAAGGAGAAAGTGGATGTTCTTTAAGAAGCACATAGAATACAATGGATTTATAGTATCTGAGAAAGGAATTGCACTAGATCTAACCAAGTGAAATATGTGTGGGAATAACCACCTCCAAAATTAGTCAAGGATCATGATTTAACTAGATGATGTATATCTTTTATCAAGGACTATGCCTTGATTGTTATACCTATCACTAATTTGCTCAAGAAGCAAACTTATAATGTGTGGACCCCAATTGAGAAATTTAGCTTTGAGAAACTCAAGAAAACTTTGGTGACAACTCCTATCTTAAGGCTCCTAGACTTGACCCAAGAGTTTAAGGTCATAATGGATGCTAGCTCTCTACCAATTGGACCATGTACTCATGTAGGAGGATCATCTCATTACCTACTCTTCAAAGAAGTTGAAAACACCTGGGAGAAACTATGATATACATGATTTAGAGCTATTGGTAGTGATTCATGTGCTCAAGTTATGGAGATACTACTTGCTTGGGAAGGTCATCTTAGTCAACCAACCACAAGTATCAAGTGGATCTTTACCCAATTGGATATAAACACGAGATAACAGTGGTGGATGGAAGTATTACTAGAGTATGATTTCAAGATCTAATATATAGGATAGGCAAAGAGAAATTATTGCAATTGCATTATGCCACAAAGCATTCCTCATTGCTCTCATCTCAATAGAGCCTTCAAGGGGGTATCAATGCCAAGTAATCATATCATCCACATGGCAAAGGATATCCAAAGATCCAAAATACCAATAGTTACTAAGAAAAATCCAAGCCAAGAAGTGGGACCCTAAGTCAAATCTTGAGTATCAAGATTTCTCCACCACAGAAGGTCTTGTCTACTTCAAGACAAGGCTATATAATCCTTCAAGTCAAGAACTCAAGAAGAAGATACTTTGGGAGGTCCATTCTTAGGACACCCCAGCTACCCTAAGACCCTCAATGTTATAAGAAAGAGCTATCATAACAAAAAGCTAAGGGTTGATGTACTCAACTATGTCACTAAATACCTAAGTTTCCAATGGGCGTGGATAAAGCTGAGTGTCATACCCTAGATGAAATGGGAGTTCATCAATATGGAATTTTTGTAGGGTAACCCTCATTTCAAGGAGGATGCAACCCTATCACGGTGATTGTGGATATGTTGACAAAAGTTGCTCATCTCATTCTAGTCACAACACAAACTATAAGGCTTTTGATATTGTAAGGCTCTTTGTAAAGGAGATTTTAGACTCCATGACTTACCAAAGAGAATCATTAGCAATGGTTCCTTGTTATTTAAATCCATTGGAACCTAGCTTTATTTCAATAGAGCTTACTACCCCCAAACTAATACCTAGATAGAGTGAGTCGATCGAATCATTGAGGATATACTTTGAGCATACTTTTGTAGATAACCTAATCAATGGATGCAATATCTACCTTTATTAGAATTTGCTTGCAATGCTTCTAGTATGAAAGCATCCAAATGAACCCTTTTCAAGCATTGTATAGGCAAAGTTGTCTTACATCACTCAACTTTTCAAATCTTGCCCTAAAATTTGAAGCCTCTAAGAAGATGTTGGAGAAAATGGATGAAAAAGTTAAGGCCATCACATAAGATATTCAAGCAACCAAGAATTGACAAAAATCTTATACTAATTTAGACAAGAAAGAGTAGATCTTCAAGGAAGGAGGCATAGTTTTTATTAGTGTCTACCCAAAGAAGAGATCTCTACCATTGGGGAAATTCAAAAGGTTGAATCCAAGATATTGTGGACCCTATAAGATTCTCAAGTTCCCAAGGCCTAATGCATACAAGCTTCAACTCCTCAAGCACTTAAAAATCCACAATGTATTCCCTGTTAGCTCGTTGAAAGCCTATGTACTCGACCCCAAGTATATTTTTGATGATCAACAAGATGTAATGCCAAGCTAAGTCCTTGAGTGTTAACTTGATAGAATACTTGATGTAAGATAAAGAATCCCTAAAAGTAGAACCCTTAGTTTGATCCTAACGTAGGAAATTTGATTCTAAGATAGATATTAAATATCAATTCTTTATATTTAGGTGTGATGGTCCACCATTATCTTGTCACTCTCAGAAGAGATCCATCATAATGTTGTTGAAGATGAGAATCAGAGTGCATGGCACTTATGGGAGAAGATTCAGGAGCTTTATGTGCAGCAGATTCCTGCATCACATATGTATTAGCTGAAGTAGTTAATGGACCTTCGCATGAAGGAGGGGACATCCCTATCATCTCATTTTAGTCAGTTTCATACTATCACTAAGAATCTATTGTCATAGGGTATTGAGTTCAAAGACAACTTGCACCTATTGTTTCTGCTTGGCACCTTGCCTGAATCATGGGATGTCTTCCATACTGCCATATGCATGAACAAGCTTGATGGGCTAAAAATCAAAGATGTTGAGAGTGCTTTATTGACTAAGGAAATCAACAGGAGAAACAATGATGCTTCTGGCTCTTCACATGCATTGACCATTAGAGGTGGCAGACATGGCAGGTATGATGATAATCATAAGGACAAGGACTCTCAGAAGTCCAGGTCAAAGTCACGTGACCGTAGTAAGTCCCGTGGACGAAAGTTTGATCTCACTTGTCATTATTGTGGAAAAGCATGACATATTAGGCCACTGTTCCATAAGATGCACGATGATAAGCTCAAGGAAAAGGGAAAAGAGAAAGTGCAGGACAAGTCTTCTGAGCGCAGTATTGTACCTACAAAGTCGAGTGTGAAGATAGAAGAGGTTAATGTCATGCAGACCATTGATTCAAATGAGGATTACATACTTGCAGCTTCTTCATGTGATGCCTTAAAGGCTTATGAGACACATTCTATGTATGCACAGTGTTTGCTTTTGGATTCGGGTGCATCATTTCATGTGACACCCTATAGAGATTGGTTTCACACCTATCGTACCATCTCTGGTTCTGTGCATCTTGGTGATGACAGGTCTCTTGATATTATGGGAATTGGAAATGTTAGGCTGCAGTTGCCTTCTAGCAGTTCTTTTGTTTTGCATGATGTACGTCATGTACCTGCGTTAACTCGCAGCCTTATGTCAGCTGGACAGCTTGATGATGCATGGTATTTTGTGTCTTTTGGAGACTCTACATGGAAGATTACTCATAGCAAGCTTATGCTTGCAAGAGGTACCAAGTCTAGTAGCCTCTATCCCTTACTTGTATCTAGAGCTACATTGAATCATGTTTTGTCTATGGGTTCTATTCCCCATGTATCCCTTTGGCATGCTCGTTTGGGACATATGTCCCTTAAAGGAATGAAAATGTTCCATGCTTTGCAGTATCTTCCGCCTTTTGACTCTTCGTAATTTGATTCTTGTGATCATTGTTTGTATGGTAGGCAGACTAGAAATACACATAAAAATTCTAGTCAGAAATGCATGGGTGAGCCCTTGGCTCTTGTGCACTCAGATGTATGTGGGCCCATGCCCTTTCAATCACTCGATGGGGCAAAGTATTTTGTTACTTTCATATATGATTACTCACATAAGGTTTGGGCTTATCCCATAAAGAGAAAATCTGATGTCTTAGACACATTTCAACATTGGCTTGCATCAGCAGAGAACCAGTCTGGGAATAGGCCGAAATGCCTAAGGTCAGATAATAGGGGTGAGTATGTATCGCATGCTTTTGAGTAGTTTTGTGATGAGCGGGGTATTAAGCGTCAATTGACCGCCCCTTACATCCCTCCCCAGAATGGTATGGCTGAACGCATGAATATGACCATTCAAGAAAGGGTCCGTAGCATGCTTAGCCAGGCTGGCTTATCGCAACACTTTTGGACTGAGGCAGTTACTATTGCAGTGCATCTCATTAACAGGTCGCCTAGCAGTGGCATTGACTTTCAGGTTGCAGAGGAGGTATGGGCAGGCAAGCCCCCCTCTTATGATCATTTGCGTGTCTTTGGATGCGAGGCATTCTGCCATGTGTCCAAGGACAAACGCATTAAGCTAGATCCTAAAAGTGTCAAATGCATTTTCATTGGCTATGGAGATGTAGGAGAGATGGGTTCCCGTCTATGGGATCCACAGGCGCGAAAAGTAATCCACAGTCATGATGTCATCTTTCATGAGGACAAAATGCATATGCAGCCTGAGAAAGTGGTTGAGGTACGCAGAGTTATATTTCAGGAGGAGCCACATGCTCCCATACAGCCCGCTCCATGGCTAGCTAGATAGCGTGCAGCATCACCTGATGCTCCTGGCCCAGATGTTAGACATGCTGACAGGATGTCGGTCAGGCCGCAGAGCCTGGGTTGAGGTGTTCTACTAGAGATAGATGACCTCCTGACCATTTTGCACCCTCTATAGATTATGTACTGGTTACATATGCCAGAGAGCCTCTCACTTATAATGAGGCTATGTATAGGGGTGATTGTCACTCTTGGGAGAGGGCTATGCAGTTTGATCTTGACTCATTGCATAAGAATCAGACTTGGGATTTGGTTTCCTTGCCTCAAGGTAAGAAGGCTTTGCCATGCAAGTGGGTGGACAAGCTAAAAAGTACCCCTGGACACCCCAAGCTGGCACACAAGGCTCGATCGGTTACTAAGGGCTTTAAGCAAGATCATGGTGTTAAATTTGATGAATTCTTTTCTCGTATGGTCAAGATGACTACCCTACACTTAGTCTTGGCCTTGTTTGCACAACTTGACTTGGACTTGTACCAAATGGATGTCAAGACGGCTTTTTTACATGGGGACTTGCATGATGAGATTTACATGGAGCAACCTAAGGGCTTTGCAGATTCTGGCAAGCAACACCTAGTGTGCAAGCTAAAGAAGAGCCTATATGGCTTGAAGCAGGCACCTAGAGAATGGTACCATAAGTTTTATGCATTCATGCAGTCACAGGGCTACAATTGCAGTGCTATGGATCCGTGTTTGTACACGAAGAAAGCCCGTGACGGTTCTTTACTGATTTTGGTACTCTATGTGGATGACATGCTTTTAGCAGGGACAACTCATGAGGAGCTAGATGCTCTTAAGGCTCAAGAAGATCTTTGCGATGAAAGATCTGGGACAGACCTCTCACATACTTGGTATGCGCATTACGCGTGACAGATCTCAAGGACTCCTCTATCTGTCACAGAGGGAGTACATTCATAAAGTCCTTGAGTGCTTCTATATGCATAATGTTAAGCTTATTGGCTGTCCATTACCTTCTCATGTGAAGGTTTTATAGGCCAATTGTCCGCAGACAAATGAGTAGAGGGCCGAGATGGCCAAGATTCCCTATGCATCAACCGTGGGCAGTCTTGTATATGCCATGATAGCCACCCGTCCAGATATTGCTTTTGAAGTTGGGGTTGTGGCACATTATATGGCTACACCTGGCAAGAAAAATTGGGATGCCATGAAGGGTATCATGAGATACCTGAAGGGCATATTAGATATGTGTATTTGCTTTGGCGACCACGATACAGGAGTCGTGGGGTACACATACTCTGATTATGTAGGACATGCAGATAATAGGAAGTCCACTTCTGGCTATGTGTTCACTTATGCTGGAGGGGCTATCTCTTGGATGTCCAGGGCGCAGAAGTGTATGGCTCTTTCTACTACAGAGCCCGAGTATATTGCAGCCACAGAGGCTTGCAAGGAGGCTATCTAGTTAGGCCGCTTGATTGTAGACCTTGGTATGACAGATGCTATGCCTACACTACATTCAGATTCTGTGAGTGCCATTCAATTGACCAAGAATCCGGTCTTCCATGCGAAGACGAAACATATTGAGGTGAGGTATCACTTCATTTGCAAGGCCATTGAGGACAGGTCTATTGACCTTGTCAAGATTCCGACTGAGCAAAATCCTACAGTCTTGCTCACGAAGAGCCTCGCTATAGAGCGCTTTGCCTTCCTTAGGATATTGATGGGCATTGGATGAGATAGCGTCTTTTTCCTCATCTTGTTGTACATTGTACATATTGTACTATCTTTTCTTTTCTTTTCTCTCTCATTGGGGCAAGTTCACCTTTAAGTGGGAGGTTGTTGGGGGTAAAGGCGCCTCCGCCTAGCCGCCCATGTATTACTACACTAAGAGTACCCACCACTACACATTGCAGGTGGCAGGCGCCCGTCACAGTCACTTATTATTTATTCTTTTAGTGATAGTTTGAATAAAGGTAGGCCCGGCCACACATTGTGGTTGTTGGAGTTTCCACTTTTGAGTCTCTCTCTCTCTAGCTCTTGCTCTCCATCCGCCATAGCTCTCACCGCCAAGCTTTTTCCTCTTAGGTTCTACTTCCCTTTCAATGCTTTGGAAGAGGATATTCTTGGCTACATCAAGTGGGAGATCAATAATTTCAAGTCTCAAATGGTTATTGGAGCTTCCATAATCATCCACTTCAATAATGAAACTAAATTTTACTCTTAATCTCTTTAAAATCCGATTGTTTAATCTATCCATTTGTTGAAAATGGAAAATTAAGAGTAATCCCATTTTGGAATTGCCAATTGAATGCATATAAACCCAACTTAGGATTGAATGATGTTATGTTGAATTCTTTTCATTCTACTCAATAAAAATCAATAGCCAATTGTTGCTCATCTCTTCCATTTGCTCAAAAAATTTATGCCTAATCCTAACCTTGGTTGCTTGATGTGATTGATTGGAATTTGGCTAAAAGTAAAATCAAGTGGTAAGTGGAATAAAAATTGTAAAGTAGTGAGTCATTGCTGTAGGTATTCCTTACTTATCCCCATTTCATTTTCAGCCCTATTCCATTCCAATTCTTGCATATCATGAAATGGCAAAATTTTGATTCAGTCATGCATATCATGCTTTGATTGTTAGAATACTAGCTCTGCCATGTATATTCCGACCAAGGAAAAAGGTTGAAGCCAGAAGAGATAGCAAGACAATAGTGAGGTGACCCTCCCTTGCTATGTATGACTCTATAGGGATGCACAACCTAGCCTGGAAGAAATTTTGCACACCTTTCGGAGTTTTAGAGCCCATTTAGGTTCATTTCCTATCGTTTTATCCCTCACCACATGTAGTGGACCACAAAAGATCACTTGGGAAAGAGTGGAAGAAGCCTTGAAGACTGATGGTACCAAACAAGGTAAAACAGGGTTGTTTGTGACATCTTTGAACAGATATATAGGTATTTCCAACATGTACCAATCAATTGCATGTGTTTCTTGGATACCTAATGGTTCCCTACAAACCATCACAAGTCTATTAGTTGTTTTGGGGGTCTACAAGTACTACAAGACCCATTTTAACGTGAAACAGGACTTTCGCAGGGTGTTTACAAGGTGCAGGATATCACAAGACAGGTTCACATTTTCTATTATAGAAATTTTTATCATGATCTGATTTGGGACTTTAATAGCGTGATTCAAAGAGGAGATATCAAACTTCAAATTGAATCAAAAATTTTAGTAATCGAACTCCAGGAGCAAAAGTTATAACAATTTTTCTAACAGGGGGTCTAGTGGGATTGCACCTAGACAAGCTGAGAGGGGGTGCACTGTTTGAATTCATTTCACCCATATACTCTATTCCAAGCTGAGATCTTGATAAATCTCAGTATCCTACTATGTAAGATTTCTTTGGATCAAGAAACCATTGGTATTGGTGCAATACTAAGCAAGATATTAACAGTTTTCATCTCTACAGTCATTTTTGACAACACTTATCCATAATGGCCAAAAAGATAAGCTAACAGGGGGTGCACTGTTTGAGTTCATTTCACCCATACACTCTATTGCAAGGTGAGATCTTGATAAATCTGGAGTATCCTACTATATAATCTTTCTTTGGATCAAGAAACCATTGGGATTGGTGCAATACTAAGCAAGATATTGACAGTTTTCTTCCCTACTATCATTTTTTACAACACTTATCCATAATGGCCAAAAACAAAAGGAAAGATCAAGTCACAGAGACCATTCAAGAAGACATCAGAGAATATATCAATGATAAAAACAAAACTAATGAAGCCCTCAATCCTAACCAACAAGATGATGTTGTAAGTGTTGGTAATGCTCATAGTGCACGAGTGGGTAATGATGGAAATCCCTTGTATCACAAACCTTTTGAAAACTCTATGCTTTCAAGAGAGATGTATATGCTGAACACGGGGATGCATGATACTTATGAGAAACTATCCAAATCCTTGGGAAAGGTTGAGAACACATCCAACAAAGTGAATGAAGGACTTCAGCAAAACAACTGGTCAAGTTTGTGAAGAGTGGATTTGAAGATGTAGTAGTAGCTATCAAGGACTTGAAGACTCAAACCACATCTTTTACACCAAATGTATCCACGTCTTATATTGAAAATACTTCAGCCCATCCCTCTAATATGAAAGGAAAGGGGATTGATCAGCCTATAATGTCAACCTTTGAGAAAGGAGAGTCATCAACATTGAGAAGTGCTCATTATCAACCACCAATGTCATCAAAGCATCATGCCCATCCTCAATTCAATTCAAGAAGTGAGGGTACTTATGAAGAAGAGGAGAACCTAAGAGAAGAAGAGAATGAAGAGTTACATGGATGTGACCCCTTATACAAATCTTTTCCCTCTCAATCTACCATCAAGCAAAAAGAATTACACTTTCATGATAAGAGTGGAAGATTTGATGAAAGAATGTCATTTCATGATATCACCAACAAAGATAAGTCATTTCATGGTCAGCCCACTAATGGACAGCATCATTCTTTTGGATTGAGACAACCGAATCATGGTGGTGATACTTCTAGACCAAACTCTTTTGGAAGAGATTCAATGTATAGAGATTCTTGGAGACAATCATCTCTTGGGTAGCACTCCAACAATTTCCATCCAACTTATAATGAAAGGGAGTACAAAGAAAAGATTACCATTTCCAACTTCAAGGGCGATAATGCATCTTCAACGGAGTGGGGAGAATGGGTAAAAAAATTAGAGATATACTTCACACTTTTCCCTTGCCAGGATGAAGCCAAGATCTATTTTGCGACACTCCATCTTGAAGGCTACGCGCATACATGGTGGAGATATATGCAAAGAGTTGGTCACAATTTTACTTCTTGGGAGGATTTTAATGTCAGAGAGAGAAGCAAGGAGAGAGAAAGAGGAGAGAGAAGACTATACAAGAGAGAGAAAGACTGCAGGAAGAGAGAGAAGAAGAGTGATGAGGAGAGACAAAGACTAGATCTAGAGAGAAAAAGACAAGAAAGAAGGGGAAGCCATAGAAGCTGTGAGCAAGAAGGGAGAGAAAGATTGTAATTGTATTAATGTGTCAAAAAGATGTGAAAATTTACATCTTCTCTCCTTTTATACCAATGTCAGTGTGACATGGCATAATATCAACATTATTAATACTTATTTGTTATTCCCAACTTCTTACAATCCATCCCTTCCCAAAAGTTTTTGTCCTCAAAAACAAACCTAGAAACAACTAGAAAGGAGATCGATAGAACAGAGTACTACTATGTTTTACAGCTTACCAAATGGGAAATGAATGAAAAATGACCATTACAAGAGCTGAATTTGAAGAACAGAAGTAAGGCCCAACTATGTACATGATTTGAAATACTTCAGAAGCAAAAGGAGCCATAAAATCTTCAATAAATGGTCCTAGAACAAAGCAGACAGCTTGCTGAATAAACAGTCCCTCTGTTGGACCAAATCTGCCATAACTTTTGATAGAAGTATCCAAATGAGATGTACCATATATCAAAATGAAGCTCTTGAAGAGTACTTTAAGCTCATATAGATAGCTTAATTATGAAAATTAGATACGATAAAAACTGTTCTAAAATAGTGTGCTGTCTTGAACCAGTCTGCATCATTACTAGCTCCATAAGCAATAGCCTTTAGCCACCAATGTCTCCCTCAAGTATGAATACTCATCCAATATAGAATCAGGCCTCCAAGAAGCCTCTTCAGATGGTAAACCTCTCCATTTGATCAAATATTCCACAATAGAACATGATCGAAGCTTCTTTTCGCGCTGACCTATAACAGCCTCTGGGATATACTGAACAAGACCATCTTCATCAATAAGTGGTAGCTCATCAACTATATCCACTGGATCACCATAATAGGGCTTGAGCTGACTAACATGGAAGACATTATGAATCTTTGTAGAGGAGGGAAGCTCTAGTTTGTATGCCAAATCTCCAATCCGCTTAAGGATCCTGTAAGGGCCATAAAACCTGTGGGCAAGCTTATTACTGGATCCATCTTTTAACGTAGAGTACTTGGATTTGGGCACCTTCAACAAAACCAGCTCTCCTTCTTGGAACACTAAAGGCCTCCTCTTCTCATCAGCATACATCTTCATTTGATCTTGAGCCTACCTTAGATTCATCTTGCATTGCTGAAGAAGGGTCTGCATTCTTTCCAACTCCTCCTTCCCATGAGGATTGATCTTTTCATTAAAGATGACTGTGGGTAGGGGCACCTTGTAACCATACAAAGCCTCAAAGGGTGAAACTCCTATGCTCGCATGAGTGGAATTATTGTAAGCAAACTCACCCAGGTGTAACCAAGAATCCCATGAGGTTTGGACATCATAGCAAAAATGGCGAGGATAAGTCTCCAACCATTTATTAACTCTCTCTGTCTGTCCATCAGTTTGGGGATGATAAGCCGTTGATGGAGCCAACTTAGTGCCCATAGATGCAAATACCGCTTGCCAGAAGTTACTCATAAACTTTGAGTCCCTATCATGGACAATCACTTGCAGTAATCCATGTAGTCTAAAAATATGCTCCATAAACTGGTTGGGCACTTGAGAAGTAGTAAACTAAATTTTTGTTGGGATAAAATGAGCTCCTTTGGTGAGTCTGTCAACCACCACATAAATACTATTCCACCCCTTCTTAGTAGTAGGTAAGCCAGTGATAAAGTCCATAGTAATATGAGTCCATTTACCCGTAGGAATAGGCAATGGTTGTAACAAACCTCCTGGCTTATGGGTGATATCCTTATTTTGTTGACAAGGCATACACTTCATAACGAAGTCCTTGACATCTTTCCACAGTCCTTTCCAATAAAAGCTTTTGATGATCCTGTCATAAGTCTTGAAAACTCCCAAATGTCTAGCTAAAGGCAAAGAATGTAACTCCTCCATAATTTTCCGCTTAAAAGAAGAAGTAGAGGGAATAACAATCTTGCCTTTCCACCAAATAAGACCATTTTTAAGCTGTTAATGCAAGTTTTCTTCCATAAGACCTTGCTGTAATTTCTTAAAGATTTGGCTGAATTCCTCATCTAAAAGATAGGCCTCCTGTAGTTCTTCAATCCAATCATTATGTAATTCTATCATGGCTTACACATTGCAGGCCAACATACGAGAAAGAGAATCAGCCACTATGTTATCTTTGCCCCTTATATGAGTGATGTCAAAGTCATAATTCTGTAATGTAGCTACCCAGCGACGTTGCTTTGGAGTGAGATTTGACTGAGCAAGGAAATACTTGAGTACCCGGTGATCACTATGTACTCTGAATCGGCTGCCATATAAGTAATGGTGCCACTTCTTGATTGCATGCAGGATAGCCAACATCTCCTGGTCATAAACATTCATGGCCATCTCCTTATCTGTAAGCTTACGACTCTCAAATGCAATTACTCCATGCTCCTGAAGGAAAACAGTCCCAATGCCACGGCCACTAGCATCACACTGTATAGTAAACTCTTTGGAGAAATCCGGGCATACTAAGATAGGAGCAGAAGTAAGTAGTTACTTTAACTGGTTGAAGCTGCTATCTGCAAGAGCATCCCAAAAGAAAGCCTCCTTTTTCAACCTATCAGTCAAAGCAGCTGCAATTGCCGCATAATGCTTTATAGATCGGCAATAGAATGAAGATAGACCAAGGAATCCTCTAAGAGAGGTAGTAGTAGTAGACGTTGGCCAATCTCTTATACCTTCTTGGGATCAGCCTGTATTCCTTTTTCACTGACTATATGTCCCAAGTATTCCACTTCAGTCTACATGAAAGAGCACTTCTTCTCCTTAGCAAAAAGCCTATGATGTCTCCACACATCAAAAACCCTTCTCATATGTGCCAAGTGATCCTGTAAAGTCTTGCTGGAGCGTTTATAAGCCGAAATGGCATCACCAAGAAATGATAGAGCCCACGATCAGTCCTAAAAGCAGTCTTGACTTCATCACCCTCTCGCATGCGAATCTAATGATACCCTGATCTCAAATCAATCCCATTTCAGGAAGCTCTTTGATTTGCTTGGCTACTTCCTCTCGTTCACATTTTGATAATCTGTAAGGTGGCTTATTGATTGTCTTTGAGTTGGGCTCCAAATCAATGGGGTGATCCACCGCTCTCTTAGGAGGCAATGAAGTAGGTACTTCAAACAAATCTCTATACTCCTCAAGAAGAGCTGTCAAGGTTGGATGGTTTGCTGAATTATTGGGCTGATCCTGTGTTTCTTTGTTCAAATGAAAAACAAATATTTGTGAGCACTTCTTGTACTCTTTTTTGAATTGTTGAATGGTGATAAGCTGAAAATCAGATCTACTAGGAATTCCCTACTATAAATGAATGAGCTGTCCATTGGAGATAACAATGAGAAATTCATAGTGATCCTGCCTAATGTCATCAACCAATCACAACCAAGTACAATATCTATGGGCCCCATTTCCAAAGTGATTAGGTTTACTTTGGCTTCAAAATTTTCAGCCAACTGCAAAGAAACTTGTGGGAAAATATGTGTGCTGATTTCTTCTTCACCATTAGCCACTTGTACTCTAATGGGCTGTTGTAAGTCTGTGGGAACACAATTTAACTTGTCCACGATGGACTTATTGACAAAACTGTGAGTACTGCCATTGTCTATCAGGATGAACACTAGCTTATCACATATGCTTCCCTTCATATGAAGTGTATTAGGGCTCTTAGATCCCGTCCAAGCATCCATAGAAATAGAACAATTTGTGGCAGCAAGCGACTCATCACAAGATCCACCAGGGTCAAATGGAACATTTCCACCTGGATCAAAAGGAAAAGAGTCGGCTAGATCATAAAAGTACTCCTGTCCAACGTCCTCCTCAAGATCTTCATTTTCAGCATTGATTACCACTGCATTAGCTTCATCTATGTCATCTTCAAAATCCTCAAGAACTAGCATACTCTGAAGCTTTGGCTTGGCATTTTTGTATACACACTTTGAAGCATGATCAGGTGTTTACTTTTCTCCACACTTGAAACATAAGCCCTTGTCCTTCCTTTCCTTGTAAAGATCCATGGGAATAGATTTGGGATTTGTATTAGCTAAAGTGGACTTAGGCTTGTTGTCACCCTGTTTAAATTCAACCTTTGGACTATTTGCTGTCCTGAAATTACTTTTGAGGCCTAGAAGCATTAAATGGATGATAAGTTGGTATCCATAAGCTCTCATTAGGCACATGATTGCTGCCATAAATGTTACCAACTTGTCCTGCTTTAAAACAGTCCTTGGCTATCCATAACTAGGCTGAAATGAAGATTCTTTCCTATACTTTCTTCCATAGTGCTCCGTAAGCTCAATAGCCTTGAAAAGTGAAGTAGGATTTTATGCCATAACATCAGCTGACAAAGATGGCTCCAAACCATACATAAACTTGTGAAGCTTAGCCTCATCACTAATGCTTTCAACATACATGGTCAAGTTGAGGAATTGGTTTGTATACTCTCTTACACTTAGGCCCCTTTGTTCCAAACCATACCATCTCCGTACTAACTTCTCTTTCTCAAGAGGCGAAACAAAGACTTCAACCATAAGTGCCTTGAAAGCTTCCCAATTCTCTACAAGTATATTCTCTTTCTTGATATACCTCCACCAAGTATGGGCAAATCCTTCTAGATGCAAGCAAAGTGAATCTTCAATCTTCCAACAGGTGGCTGAGAATTACTATGTAATCTTCTTGTTGGTAAAGTACCCCTGGAATTTTGAGTATGCAGTCCAAAAGCTTGAGTATTGGCCCCATTCAAATCGCCCAAATAGTCATCATGCCTTTGTGAAGCTTCTCCTACTTCATACTGACTATTTGGAATGCCTCTTCTTCCAATAATCCCATTTCCATGACCATTTTGGTTAGATGGTTGAAGTGGGACTGGAAGGCCACTGTTTGAACAACCCCTCTCATTAGCTTCTCTTGATCCCATTTGCAACTGCATTAATTGAGAAAATTGTGCCATAATTTGAGCATTAGATTCCACCAACTTATCAATGGAAGCTTGGGTTTGAGTAGTTGAATCCACCAACTTATCAATGGAAGACTTCATTTGATCAGTAGATAAAACCATCTGCTCCATTCTTAACAAAATGGCCTCATGTTGTCTCATATGTCTTTGTTCATGGGCACACAAAGTATCATTGAGTAAACTGACTTCTCCTTGTTGTTAAAGCTCTTCAGGGTTCTCTTGAAGTGTGCTATCCATCATGGAATCCCTGATTTGCTGAGCATAATCCTCCTGAACCTTATTTTTGCATTTATGTCCTGCCATATTAGTGCAGTCCTGCAGTACCCCCTGTCAGAAAAACGACTATAACTTTGGCTAGGAAACTCCTATTTCAAAAAAATTTTGTGCAACTCGAAGCTGAGAATGCCTTCTTCGAGATGAGCTATAGAATGCTATAACAAGTTTAGGACAGAAAATTCTGTAGCTGGATTTCGGAGTCTGAACTGTCCAGTCCTACACCCTGTCTAGACCTGTAAGTACCATGTTTTGATCCTATAATGCAAGATAGTAACCCCAAATGGCTACCAAACCCTGCAAAAGGGTATATAGGACCTGTGGGTACCCTGTAGTACCTGAACATGTGCTTCAGCAATGAATGGTGTACCTGTAACCACCTGTAAATACCCTGTAAGTGACCTGTAAATTCCCTGTTTTGGTCCTGTAGGTACTCGAGTCCTTGGAAAGTCTTCAATCTTCAATCCTCCACTCGTTGTACCTGTGTGAGGGATAAAACGGCATGACACGCTCCCTACACGGGTTCCGAATCACCGAGAGGTGGGCAAAGTTCCCCCTCAGGTCGATTGGTTGCACCCCTTCAAGATCTTCGATAGTAAGGGAGGGTCACCTCTCTTTTGTCCCACTATCTCAACATGGCAGAGGCTAGTGTTCTAAGCAATCAGCATGATATGCATTTCTGAAATATTCATTCAGCCTTTCATGAGATGCAATTGTATGAGATTTGAAAAATTGGGATAGGAGAAGGGTCTTACCGATGCAATTCAGTGACTCACTGATTGCTAGTACTTACCCTTTTACAATATTTCAACTTGGATAAAAGAAATTCAGCCAATCAATTGGATTAGAGTAAACAAATTCATCAATCAATGGATTTAGTCAATAGGATTCAAGTATTATGCTGAAATTTCAGATTGAAGCCTCTAATTCACTGATTGGAACTAATATGCATAAAGCAAGCATTGCATTCATGAATAGACGGATTCAAGCAAAGGTTGGCTGAGAATTTGATGAATAATGTTCAATTCTTTAATCTCTCAATCAAATGGATTAAGCACAGCAATTGGATTAATGAGAGAGATTAAGAATTGAAGAAGAGTACCTTTGACATGGCTGAAGATGACTTGATCAATCTCATATGCTTGATAGAGCCCCCGGATGTCCAATGTTGGTAAAATAATCCATAAGGCTTGCTTATCCAGTGCTTAAGAACAATCTTGGAGCCTCAAATGCTTGAAATTGAAGCATTAAACCCGTTTCCCCCAAATTTTTGCTCCATAGAAGCTCTTGGTCTTCAATCTTTAACCATTTCGTGCTTAATCCTTGCAATTTGTTGAAGAATCCTTGTTGAGATGATCCCACGGGCTAAAAGGATGAAGAATCTTCAAGAAATTGTTGGAAATTGAAAGGTCGGGCTGAAGCTTTCATGGCTGCCATGGACTGTTTACCTAGGCTTTATGAAGAGGATGAGAAACCTTTAATGGAGTTGAGTCTGCTCTTCTAACTGATGATTTTGGTTGCCAAGATCAGGAAAAAGTGCCATGGCTGAGGATGGAGCAACCTGAGCAGGAGGCAGGGCTGGAATCAGCTCGAAAATTGTGCCGCAATTTTCGAGGTTGTTTCTGGCTCCATGGCTGAGGCAAAGCTGAGCAACCTTGTTCTCATTTTGAAGGTCTTGATCAGAGGAAACTATTCCAAGTGATTGTTGGCCAAGAAACTCAGGGATTTGAGATAAATGAACAAATCTTTAGGGCTGACCTTCCATGAAACCTGCAAGAAACTCTAGGAAAGGGGAAAGAGAAACCCCTCTTTTCAAAGTAACCACAGTTTGTTCCCAAACTAGGCCCGGTTAACCATCCTTTACCCTACTTACCTTCAATTTTGCATAAAATTTGATGACGTCCAGCCATTTAAGCCTTTATCCGCCATATCTGACCTTGGATATCTCCAAATGTAGTCTCTTACTAACTGTAGATGTCCTGCAGCACTCCACTAGTCACTATCTTGTACCATTTTTGTCTGAAATTGATTTTGAAATAGAAAAATGAGACTGAAAATTGAAGAAAATAATGGATCAAAGACTTAAGCTCTGATACCACTTGTCAAAGAGAGAACTAGAGAGAGAGAAAGAGGAGAGAGAAGACTGTAGAAGAGAGAGAAAGACTGCAGGAAGAGAGAGAAGAAGAGTGACGAGGAGAGAGAAAGACTAGATTTAGAGAGAGAAAGACAAGAAAGAAGGGGAAGCCATAGAAGCTGTGAGCAAGAAGGGAGAGAAAGATTGTAATTGTATTAATGTGTCAAAAAGATGTGAAAATTTACATCTTCTCTCCTTTTATAGCAATGTCAATGTGACATGGCATAATATCAACATTATTAACACTTATTTGTTATTCCTAGCTTCTTACATTTAAGAAGGCAATATTGGTGGTGTTTGTCTTTCCAATGGAGAAAGAAATATTGCAAAGAAGATGGTATGGTCTTGAACAAAGGGGCATGTCCGTTTGCAATTACTCTAATATGTTAATCTTTCTATGTACATTGAAGGGATTGATGATTTGGCCAAGTTAAACAAAATACATATTTGGTCTAGATTGAGCCCTCTCCTTGAAAGTTGGTGCAATGCAGCCCAAGACAATTCGTGAAGCCATTTTGTATGCCGAAAGGTATGGGCAGAAATATAGAAGAGACTCAAGGGGGGTTCATCCAAAAAGTGTAGGGTATTCATTACCTAATCAGCCTTCAAGGATTGGAGCACATTTCAGCTAGCAAAGGGATGTTTATAGGCAACAAAGCAAGGGAACTAGTACCTACAACAATACTTACAACAAGTTGCCTACATATCAAATGGTCTATGGATCAAAAACAAGTGGAGGAAATGGTTTTAGGCCAATGGCTGAAGCAAAACAAAGCTTTGCAAGGTTGAAAATGTACAAAAGGGATCTCAAAACAACACTTACAACAAGGTCCTTTCAAATGATCAAATAAGAGACATGAGGGACAAGGGTTTTGTTTCAAGTGCGGAGAAAAGCAGACACAAGACCATAGGCTGAAATGCAAATCTAAAAATAGCACGCTTAACTTTGTCATCATCAATAAGCTAGATGAAGATGAAAGTGAAGAGAGAAACGTATTTCATGTGGAAGCGAACCCTATGGTTGAAGAAATGCATGATGAGGATAAAGGAAATAATGATAAATTTTATGATATTGTGGACAGCTTTCATGTGCAATTTCTCATCATGCATGGACTGGTTGTAAGGGAGAAAACACCCTTAGACTTGAGGGGCTGATCAATGGAAGAATGGTTCACCTTTTGATTGATACAGGCAGCACCCATAGCTTCATTAATACTAAATCTTTGCATGGGCTAAAATTGATTCCTCAACAAATGCAAGTGACATTGAAGATCCAAGTGGATAATGGAGCTTATAAATCAAGTAATGAAGTATGCCTACACACTCCTATCACTCTATCTCCTTCATGTACTTTGGAAGTGGACTTGATCACTTTAAAAATGGGACCCATAGATAATGACAGTGGCTGCGATTGGTTGAAAACCATTGAAATTTTTTCTTTGGACTTGGAAAACATGGTAATGGAGTTCAAATGCAATGGATAGCATATAATATTGAAGGGGATTGGTCAAAGGCAAATGGAACTCATCTCTATAAATAAGATGTTACAGTCTTTCTTGTTCAAAACAGTCCTTGTATTCTTTGATGATATCCTCATTTATAGCAAATCCAAGGATGAGCATTTAATGCATGTCCGAGAGGTCTTTGACACATAACAAAGACACACACTCTTTGCCAAAATATCAAAGTATTATTTCATGGAAGATAAAGTGGAATACTTGGGTCACATTGTGGGAAAGCAAGGCATTCGAGTGGATCTTAACAAGGTGAAATCTATCAAAGAGTGGCCTACTCCTACGAATTCTACTTCCTTGAGGGGTTTCCTTGGATTGTCTTCATTCTATAGGAGGTTTATCAAAAATTATGCTCATGTGGTGGCTCCTTTGACCGATAGGCTAAAGAAAGAAGCTTTCTTTTGGGACTCCATAGTCGACAAGAGCTTCAATGAGCTAAAATCTCTCTTAATTTCAGCACCTATTCTTGTATGCCTAGATTTCTCTAAGGAATTCATCATATGTGCAGATGCTATTGGAAGAGGAATTGGGGATGTTTTGTATCAAGACCATGGAGTTATAGCCTATAAAAGTTGCAAGCTTGATGATTCCAAGAGGCATATTTCACGGTGGATTCCGTGGTCCCCCATAAAACTATTTATTTGCCGGGGCTCGTACACAAGGTGGATTCCTTGTGCGAGAAGTTGACAAGGATGCCTGCCTTTTTCGGGTGTGAGATTAATTTAATGTGCACATGGGTGATTCCATAGTGGGTGATTCTGTAAAATACATATTAAATCAATGAAAATTTATGAGTTTCGAGTACACACTCGAATTAAATTAAGGTCAGGACAGAGTTCCAATCTACTTAATTATTTTGTAGCTGAAGACTGCTAGGTATTCACTTTTGTTGGGTTTTATCTAATTATTTTCTAACAATTGTGAATGCTTCAGTTGATGTGTAGAGTAGGTGATGGCGTTGGGTAGCACCGAGCGATGACGTGAATCCAAATGCATAGAAGAATTACTATTTTTGATGGGCATGTGTCTTATCACTAAAAGCGTGGTGTGAATATTTATTTAAGTGTGTTTATTTATTAAAGAACTTGATAAAACATTTATTATCTTGTATGCACATAGGTGCTCGGCTAAATATTTCATTATTTGACATTTGTATTTGGGCACAGTCCCGACTTTTGGAACCCCAAACACCTTAACTCTATAATTGGGCAAACGTATATGCAAAAGCAAAAGCATGCTATTTGTAAAGTGGGCTATTTTTTGGCTTAAAGATAAATAAATCTATAAATACATGCTTTGTGAAGCGCTCACACAAGGCATGGGGGAGATTCATCCAATTTGTCTTTTTGGCTCATGTCATGCAAATTTTATTTTGCTTTGTACTTGAAATTATGAAGGTTTGTAGGGTTCTTTGTTCTTGGGGACCTTGCGACATTCACTACGCACGCATACAATATCCAATTTACGTACTAGCGGTATTAGAGCAATGAAGCTAAGATCAAGAGCTTCCAATCGCTTGCCATCTCGCGCAAAGACAAAGTTCCTGGTGGTGACGGATTTATAGCAAGTAGGCTACCATGCGCAGTCTATGCAGAATACTATTTTTCTTGGAAGAATACCATTTTCAATTGCCATACCTGAGAAAAGCAAGATCGTAAAAGCAAAGGCATAAACAGAGCACGTTCGTGGTGACCTTATTCACATGTGACTAGAAAACGAACGACGGAACTTCAATCAAATCCAAGATGTTAGATCATAACATAGACAATTTTATGGGCAAAGACGATTTGCCAGATCCAACTATGGAACAGAAATTGGATCTAATCATGATGCAGCTTCAAGAAGAGCAAAGGGAACATCAAAACTTGCAATCACAACTAGCTCTACTTCAAAAATCCACTATCGATTAAGATAGAGCACAACCTGAAGATGTCATTTGAGGTATTATTGATGCAACGCTCGATGCAGTGGCTCTTAGGAGAGAGGCCAAGATAAGTAAAAGAAATTTTAAATTCCGCACTTTTAATGGGCAACGTGATGGTAAAATTGTTCTTGCTTTCATTAGTCAATTTGACAACTATTTTCATGAATAGCAATATGCTGAAAAAAATAAACTTAAATGTGTCACTAACCATCTAGCAGATAGAGCATCATTATGATGAATTGTTGTCCACAAGAGTGTTAATTATCCCTCTACTTAGGAAGCCTTTCAAAAGAAATTTTTGCAAAATTTCCTTCCGCCTCAATTCCATGAGAAAGTTATCAAACAATGGAATCTCCTACAACAAAGAGATCGTGAATCCATCCCGCAATACACTAAGCATTTCTGAAGTGCATTACTTCAACTTCGAATGCTTAAAGATGTTCCTAAGGTGACCCACAAGCACAAATACATGTCCAGTTTGCTTGGTCACTTCTATGCGGAAGTGATTATGTTCAAACCAAAGACTTTGGAGGATGCGATTTCTTTAGCACATGATGCGGAGGATAAAATTTGTGGATGAGAAAAGTGACCACAACAATTTTTTTTAAATGGTAACTTTGGTTCAAAGTAATTCAATTCTAACTTCCGAAGATTCAATCAAAATCACTTTGCTCCTTCTTTTCGTAAACCCTGGACTCGACCTCCTGCTTTACCTTCAAATACAAATTCAAACCCTAAGCCTTCCCTCCAGCCACAAATCTCACTATACCCAAACTTCCAGCCCTTATCAATAATGTCTTCAAAGCAAAACCTATGGTTTGCTACAAGTGTCATCAACATGGAGACTTAGCAACAAACTGTCAGTCCAAGAAGTAAGCTATTCAAATCAATCACTTGGAAGCAACTAATGATGAGGACCATGAAGATATGCCAGATTTCACTGAAGATGATGATGATATCAGTGATGCTTCAGATCCTTTACTAGGTATGCCAAAACCTCATTCGTTATTAACAATGAAATGTTTTGTGCATGGACAAGAATAGATTGTTTTGCATGATGATGGAAGCACACATGATTTTATTTTTCCAAATTTGGTAAAAGAATTGAATGTATCTACTGTTCCAACTCATTATCGCATAAAGGCTACATTCTTAGGTACTCGATACAATGGTACACACAAGAAGTGCATGATTTAGAGACTAAAATCAGTGATTATGTTGAGCGAAGAAATTTCTTAGTTGCATTTGCAAGCTAGTGATATTATTTTAGGAATGCCTTGGCATCATAAATATAATCCTAACATAGATTATTCCATATATTCTATGAAAATTTATTTTAGCGAAAATCAAATCACATTACATGGATTGCACACCTTTGATAATTTTCCACTGCTTAGTCACACACAAGCTAAACGTGCATTGAGAAAATGTAATAAATCATATTTAGTATGGGTGAATGAAATTGAAGCTAAGGAAAATCAGATACATCCTAGGCATACACAATTTATTTCACAATTTAAAGATTGTTTTGATATTGATTTACCACCTGGATAACCACCTATACGTCCTAAAGACCATAAAATAAATTTAATCCTAGATTCTCAACCACCATGTAAAACACCTTATAGACACAATCAGATTCAACAAAAAGAAATTCAAACCCAAGTTGAATAATTGTTAACCCGAGGACTCATTAGGCCCAGTAGTTCTCCTTTTGGTGCACTTGTCCTATTAGTTAAGAAGAAAAATAATACCTATAGAATGTGCATTGATTCATGCCCTAAACAAAATCACCATTAAGAATAGATATCCGATCCCTAGGATAGATGGCCTCATGGATAAAATACAAGGGGCCACTATTTTTAGCAAGATAGATCTCAAATCTCGATATCATAAACTACGCTTGGATACATCTCACATTTTTAAGACTGCATTTAGAACTCAGTTTGGTCATTATGAATTTCTTGTTATGCCTTTCAAATTGACCAATGCACCAGCTATATTCAGTCGTATGATGAATCATATATTTTTTAAGTATTAAAATTGTGTGATTATTTTCTTTGATGATATATTGATTTTCAGTAAGGATGAGAATGAGCATTGTGAACATCTATCTTTAGTTTTCAAATTGTTGAAAGATAATCAATTATATGCTAACCCTGACAAGAGTGAACTTTTTCAAATCCAGATTGAATACTTAGGTCACATTGTTTCTTCTTATGGTATTTGCATTGATCCTTAAAAGATAAAAGAAATTTTGAATTGGCCAATCCCTAAAAATATGCATGAGTTATGTTCTTTCTTAGTCTTGCCAGCTTTTATAGAAAATTTGTGAGAAAGTTTTCATTGCTTGCATTGCCTTTGACAAAATTGTTAAAGAAATGTGTTGTGTATCGATGGTCTGACAACCAGCAAAAGCCTTTTGATTTTTTGAAACATGCTTTAACACATGCACATGTCTTGCAATTACCTGATTTTACTCAACCATTCTTTCTAGTAGTCACTGATGCAAGTGGATCTGAAATAGAAGTTGTCCTCATGCAAGATTCACATTCCATAGCCTATTCTAGTTGCAAACTTAAACCTTCTGAATTGAAGTACTCCACATATGATAAAGAATTATTAGTTGTAGTTCAAGCCTTACGCGAATGGAAATACTATCTAATGGAATCGGAATTTATGATTAAAACTGACCAACAAAGTATAAAACATCTCCTTAATCAACCACAAATTTCTGACCGCCATATTAAATGGATTGCTTTCATTCAAAGTTTTCATCCACTTATCCAATATCAAGCAAGAAGAGAAAATATTGTTGCCAATGCCTAGAATAGAATACCGAGTATCCATAATATTTCGGTTCTATCTTTTGATTCTCTTACTCCTATGGAGTATACCTATGACCATGACCCTAGTTTTCAAGCTGATTGGAACAAATTAGTTGCAAATAACTGGATTCCAATTGATTTTTTATCTTATTCTAATGGATTTATATTTTATGAGAAAAGATTGTGTGTCACTATTCAATTTAGATCATTTGTGTTGTTGCACGAAATTCATTGTCCTCCATATCAAGGTCATAGAGGTATTATTTTCACTTTAAGAACATTGGTTGAAGATTTTCACTAAACGCAAATGGAATCTGATGTTTCTAACTTTGTCTCCGAGTGTTTAATTTGCCAAAGAGTCCAGCGATATCATGGTAAGCAATATGGTTTGTTAATACCTTTACCAATTCTTGACCATCCATGGGAGCATATTTCAATGGATTTTATAACTGGTTTTCCTAATACACAAGCTAATCATGATATGATTTGGACTATAGTAGATTGATTTAGCAAACAAACATATTTTTTACCATGCAAGAAAACATTAACTGCATCTCAAGCTGCACAATTGTTCTTGAAGACTGTTTTCACTAATCATGGTTTGCCAAAAGTTATTATTTCTTATCATGATTCTAGATTTTGTAATAATTTTTGGACTACTTTATTTGCTAATTTGGGTACTAAGATTGATTTCTCATCTACATTCCATCGTGAAACCAATGGGCAAATAGAAGCTACTAATAGTACCATTCTAGATCTTTTACATACATACACAATTTCAAAACCACAAACATGGGGCACACAATTACATCTACTTCAATTTGCATACAATAATATACCATACACAACTACTCATAAAGCACCTTTTGAAATCATTTATGGACATCACATGTTACATCATTGTCAAATAAAGTTAAAGCTACTGATGATATTGCCAATACGCATGCTACTATTTTTGCTCAATTTAAAGACATGATTGCAAAAGCCCAACAATCATGCACAAAACAAGCTAATAAGAAAAGACATGCCATGAGTTTTAATCTTGGTGATTATGTTTGGTTACGTATTGAAAAGGAAGATTGCAAAGTATTGAGACACACCCTATTATTAAATTAGCACCTAGATTTTATGGACCTTTCAAAATAATTCACAAGATCAATGACAATGCATTTAAATTAGAATTACCCAAACATTGGAAGATCCATAATACTTTTCATATCAGTTTGTTATGACCTTTTAGAGGCCAACTACCCGTCCACCTTGTCTATGAAAATCCTCCTTTGTTAGAAGAAGAAACTGAAATCCTTAGACCTGAAACGATTCTAAACAATGACTTTATGACCACTAGAACTGGCCGTAGATATTCTAGATATTTGGTTAATTTTAAAAATCATCCTATTGAAGAGGCCCAATGGATGCATGCCTGTGACCTAAGTGCTTACCCCTCACTACTCGCTCCACATTGAGCTAATAGCAATTGAGGACAATTGCTATCCCACCCCTGAGGTATGATGCTAGGAGGCATATTTCATGGTGGATTCCATGGTCCCATAAAACTATTTATTTGCTAGGGTTCATACACAAGGTGGACTTATTGTGCAAGAAATTAACGGGGGCACATGTCCTTTTCGAGTGTCAGATTAATTTAATGTGCAGATGGATGATTCCATAGCGGGTGACTTCGTAAAATACATATTAAATTAATGGATGTTTACGTGTTTAGAGTGCGCACTCGAATTAAATTAAGGTTAAGACAGAGTTTCAACCTATTTAATTATTTTGTAGCTGAAGAGTGCTAGGTATTCACTTTTGTTGGGTTTTATCTAATTATTATCTAACAATTGTGAATGCTTCAATTGATGTGTAGAGAAAGTGGTGATGGCATTGACATGAATCCAAATGCATAGAAGAATTACTATTTTTTATGGGTGTGCATCTTATCACTAAAGGTGTGACGCCAATATTTAGTTAAGCATGTTTATTTATTTAAGCGCACGTATTTATTCAAACGCTTAATAAAATATTTATTATCTTACGTGCGCATAGGCGCTCGGTTAAATATTTTATTATTTGATATTTGTATTTGAGCACAATTCGCCAGCTTTTGGACACCCAAACGCCTTACTCTACTATAATTGGGCAAACGCAAACGCAAAAACAAAAGCATGCTATTTGTAAAGTGTGTTATTTTTGGGCTTGAACATAAATAAATCTATAGATACATGCCTTGTGAAGCACTCACGCAAGGCATGGGGAAAGATTGCATCCAATTTGTCTTTTTGTCTCATGTCATGCAAATTTGCCTTTGCTTTGTACTTGAAATTATGAAGGTTTGTAGAGTTTTTTGTTCTTGGGGACTGGCATTCACTACACACGCGTACAACAACAACCGATCTGCACACCACTTGATGACAAGGAGCATCAATTATGTGTCTATGAGCAAGAGCTATTTACAATTTTGCATGCTATCAAAAAGTGCCATCACTATATATATGGCAGCCATTTCAAGGTGAAGAGTGATCACCGTGGTGCTGAAATACTTCATTTCCCAACCAAATTTGTCCCCGAAACAAAGGAGGTGGCTACCTACTCTTCAAAGCTATGATTTTGAAATATCCTACATGGCTCGAAAAGATAATGTTGTGGCGGATGCTTTATCACGGATGTGGACATGTTCTATCTCTTCAATTTCAATTGTACATAAGGATTGGATTCAAGACATCCAAGAAGAATATTTGCTTGATGAGCAAGCATCAAAGATGATGAAGGAATTTCAGCAAGGTAAAGAAGAAGAGTATCCTAATTTCAATTGGCACAACGATCTTTTATGATATCATGGTAGAGCCTACTTGACACCACAATCCTCTTTCAAAGACCGTATTTTGCATGAGATGCATTCTTCACCTTTAGCGGGCTATCATGGGCTATTCCAAACATTTGACAGCATCTATAAAAGCTTCTATTGGAAGGACACTTGGTGGGATGTCAAGGATTATGTGATATAATGTCTTCCCTGTCAACAAAATAAAGACTCGTCTCTTCTACCCGGCAGCTTATGTCAGCCACTCCCTATTCCTCAAGGCAAGTGGACTGATATCTCTATGGATTTTATTGTGGGATTACCTACAACCAAGCATGGGTGGAATAGCATTTATGTGGTAGTTGATCGGTTGACTAAATCAACCCTTTTCATCCCAACTAAGGCCCAATTTACAGCAAAGCAAGTGGCTCAACAATTCATGGAATGTATTTTCAAGCTTTATGGTATGCCAATGAAGATCGTGTCCAATCGCAATACTAAGTTTATGGGCAGCTTTTGGAGGAGTTTTTTCTCTTCAATGGGGACTCTTTTAACTCCTAGTACCACACATCACCCCACAAATGGATGGGCAAACTGAAAGAGTTAACAAATAGCTAGATGTTTATTTGAGGCACTTTTACTATGAGACACAAAATACATGGAACCAATGGTTCCATCTTGCGGAGTTTTGTTACAACAATACTTACCATATGAGCATTGGAATGTCTCCTTTTGAAGCTTTATATGGCTACAAAGTATAAGTACCCTCCGCATTATTTCATGAAGATGTAAATCCACAAGCTCGTGAGGAGTTGAAAAAGATGGAGGCTCTTATGAAGTAATGCAAGGAGAGACAATGAAAGTCTATGCAGATGAGAAAAGAAGACATGTGGAGTTTGAGGAAGATGAATGGGTATTTTCAATGGTTCCCAAGTCACATTATGCTTCTCTTAAAGGATGGCACAACAAACTTGCTCATAGGTTTTATGGTCCTTATCGTATTGTCAAGCGAGTTGGGAATCTTGCTTATCAACTAGACTTACCTTCAAACACAAAAATCCATAATGTCTTTCATGTGTCTCAGCTTAAAAAGTATGTGGGTCCTCAAATTCAAGTTCTTGAATAACTACCTCCCTTAGATGGTAATGGTTTGATCATTTATGAGCCCGAGAAGATTATTGGCAAGCAAGAGAAGGTTTTAAGGAATCGTATTCTCGTGGAATACCTTGTCAAATGGAAGGGTTTGCCTATTCAAGAGTCTTCATAGCAATAAGCATCATATTTGGAACAATTTCCATGGCTTAAACAAGAGGACAGTTCATAAACAGGGCAGTAAACAGCTTGCTACATTAAATTTCTGTGAGAAAGTAAATTGCCTCATCAGCATCAAAATTCGATTTTGAAGGCATGGCTAGATACTACATGTTGTCCTCTACATTTTTATATCTCGCACATGGAAATTGACCACTTCTAGCTCAAGATATGGCCACTTTTGTACTACAACCTGTTTTGGACAGTTTATAAATCTGTTTCATTTATATGGTCCTTCTTCATCAACTTCTTTGATCTTCATCAACATGGAGCTTTATTACAACATGATTCCAAATGATTTAAGATATCTTTGTAATCATCTTTGTCATTTGTTCCCAATTCTGCTTTGAGGACAAAGCTTTTAGGCCGAGATGGCTTGTAATAAAGCATAAGTCACCTTAGTCGAGAGTAGGCTAGGGTTAAGTATAAAAGGTGATGTAACATGTGAGGGATGTTTTTGCCATTTTCAAGCAATACATGCTTTGAGATCCCTTCCTCCCAGTAACTAAGAGGGTGCATGCTCTTAGCCACCAAGATATCAGGTATGTACCATGTCCCACCTTGACATGAGGTGAGTATTCATGTTGCAACATTCATCTATGATTCCCAACCTTCCATGGCAATATTATTTCATGCCTAGCTACCTTGGCTATGGCCTCCCTGCAAACATGGTGTATTTCTTGTATATCTTTGCAAGTATGGTGTATTTCTTGAATTTCCAGTTATTTGATTTGCTGTGAGAACTAGCTATTTTACAGATGTTAGCTTAGCAACAACTAAAAACGGCTATGGAAGATTGATAAAAGAGCCCACTCAAATCAATGAGCCAAAAGGTTTGTACTATCATACACAAGTTAGAAAAATATAGTCATTAAGTTGAGCTAAAATACTCATCATGACATCCTTCCAAGCATCTAGAACACAAGCCAATTTTAGAGAATAATATCAATAAAGTGAACCAATTGCATTAGTAAGCCAGTGGGATTCATTTTTGTGTGCCTTGAAGATGCCCATAAAAAGAGCAAACACTCTTTAGAAGCTTGATTGTTTTGTAAGTGATGTTTAATATCAAATTAAGAGTTTCAAATTCTATTTCAACACACTTAGCCCTTGCTCTTAAATTTTTATTTAGCTTATGCAATAAGTAATTTTTTGTAAAAGAAAAAAAATTTATTGGTAGCTTTATCCGTGCCATCAATATGTAAGTCTCGACAGAGTTTAATGAGATCATGTTCATGTTCCTCATATTCAAATTTCTTAGAGAGATTCACAGGAACTTCTTGTCAAGATAATTTTCAAATTGAAATACAAGATCATATCCATTGATATCAAAGACGTTGCCAAAATCCAAAAAACCTTCCTTGAAGGAATCTTTCATCTCCTTTACATCAAAAGGTCTAGGGGCATTGTGATTATAAGTCCTTTAGCAAGGATCTTTTTAACTCCACTATTTAGGATAATATCTAAGCTAATAGTTCCCACATTACCAAAATTTTGAAAGTAGAAAGCCTTTGAGAATATTTGTGGCAATTGCATACAAGGAACATATGAAATGTATCCCTTGGCCTATAAACTAAGGATTTAAAGGAAGGAAGAAAATGTTAACCAAAATTTACTTTATTAAGAACATGTAGAGTGAGTGGATGCCCAACAAAAAAAAAGAATCTTTTATAACCGTTATTGGGGAAGAGTCCATCCAACAGTCCATTAGTGTAGGTAAGATGACTTAGACGACCTTCATTCTTTGTTCCACCATCTTAGATGAACATACCTAAAGAGAGAGTAAGGAGGCATGTGAGTGATCGCAAATGACTCAACAATAAAAGCAACACTTACCAATCATCTGCAATTTGACACATTTGTCGGTTCCTGTCTATAGTCACATGCTAATATTAATGGTTTAAATCCCCCAAAAGGACACCTGCAAAAAATAGTCACATCATATTATTTACACCAATGACCATCTTTGGCTATAGGGGAGAGTAAGGGATTGGAGCGCTAAAAATTTTTGCTTTCCCATGATAATATTCTTAGTGATAAAAGGTTGGATCACACGTAAGAACAGTTGCGAAGAAGGGCCACAATCCATGCCGTCATACACAAACAATTACATACACTACATACTACTGTCAAGGTTTTTTTTTTTTCATTGATGAGTTAGAAAGCTCACCTTTTTAATAAAAACGAAATCAAATATAAGTTGTTAATGCCATGTACAAAATAACCAACAAGTAATATTGTCCAAGGCATCCGTACCAAACAAGATCAAGTGGAGTAGTTACTGCCCAAATGCTCTATACACCCAGCTCCAAGGTTTGTATTTTATCTTCTCATCTAATCAAAAGACCCAAGATATTGGATTATGGACCAATACATAGCTAGAAACCACTGCTTGAGCACTAAGTTAATTTTGGGTGGATGCACTTTTTCATCTTCAATAGCTTTATGAGTTGGTTTCCTTTTTGTGTGGTAACCTAAGGTCGGCTTTTGTCCTCAAGGGCTTCTATTTGTGTGCTGAAAGCACCTTGAAGTTGGTTGCAACTAAAACTTGATCTGTATATCTTAGTCCTATAAACCTTTGAAGCATCTAAAAGGAATTAACACTGTGCGTGTGCAGGTGTGTGTGCACGCACATGCACATTTGTGCGCTCTCTCTCTCTCTCTCTCTCTCTCCAACCAACCACATACCAAGCATAGCAAGAACCAATACATAACTGTGGAAATAAGCACAACAATAGTGAGCCTTACACTTCACCTCCCTTGAGACATACCCACATGGTTAAATAGGAGATGTGCACGTGGAACCTTTAAATTGTTTCTTTAATATTCTTACAATCACCTTATTTTAACTCAAAGGCGTGGTTGGTCAGACATTGAATAATATTAATAAAATGTATTGCAAGTTGCCCATGTAATCATTTCATTTTCTTCTACATGTCAACTTATGAGAGAGGATTCGCCAATCTACACGAGGGTAAAATGTAAGCTTTTTAGCAAGAACAACCTTCAAAAAAAGTATTCCTCGCATCAAGCTAAGGGTTTAGGAGTCTCACCACAGATTTTCACTTTTCTGTCTATGACCATTCACTTCCCTTCCTCATGGGTGTGCATGTGCCAGGCATGCACGTGCATGAAAGTTAAATTTTAACTTTTAATAGGCAAGGATGTTCTATATGCCAACTCATAGGGGAGGATTCCTCAATGTATATCAGAGTAAAATATTAAGGACAATAACCTTCAGAATGAGTGCCTCACATCAAGCTGAGGGCTGACACGTTCCTCTAAAGATTTCAACTTCACTTGCAATCTTTCTGACCAGAGTCCAAACTATGCAAATCAGCACCTGTAACCTGATTACAGAATACTCTCAAAGTCTGAAACAGTAACTCTTAAAATTTGTCCTGAATCACCGCTTCTTTCCGCACAACAAGCTCAAATGATAATTGATTGAGCTTTTCTCTTTGGGCTTGCCCCACTGAAAATTTGACAAACAAGTAGGTCACAGAATACTCTCAAAGTCTGAAACAGTAACTCTTAAAATTTGTCCTGAATCACCGCTTCTTTCTGCACAACAAGCTCAAATGATAATTGATTGAGCTTTTCTCCTTGGGCTTGCCCCGCTGAAAATTTGACAAACAAGTAGGTCAGTTCATTTTACATCAAGGATTATCAGGCTGTACAAATTTTTAGACACCCCACATGGCTACTTTAAAAAAAGACGATATGAGAACACAGTGCTCCTCTACCATCTACCCTTACTGATCATGCTGCACTGCACTCTTTCATTCAGGTAACAAACTCCATTTTTAATCCATAAACTTATAAAGAAATATCTAATCATTTTATTTTCCAACGTGATGGAAAACAGATGCTCCAATGTGGACAAACCTGGGCAAACCTGTATATTTGAACAAGAATAACTACCCAAAACAGCCATGCACCAAACAGCATAACTCCATAATAATGTCCATGAGCAATGACTGATGACTAAATTGGCAGTGCCATTAGCAGGTATATTTTGGAATGTCATCTTCTGATTGTGAACTGAAACAATACAGTTTGCAGTGGAGACAACAGTGTGTGTACGACAAACACAAGACTAGCAGTGAATGAACTGAGAAACACAAAGAATGAAAGGATGATGATGCATGGAATACAAGGGAAACGCTGATACCCTAACTTTCCTTGGAGGGATGAGCCTATCTTCCCATTCCAAGCACGTGAAGCCTGTTTGAGGCCATAAAGGGCCTTCTTCATCTTGTACACCTATCCATCAAATGAGGAAAAACCAGGAGACTACTCAACATAGATCTCCTTCAAATCACCATTAAGGAAGGCAGACTTCACATAAAGCTGATAAACCGGCCATCGCCTATGGCTAGCTGGGGTAAGAACGGCCCTAATGTAGCCATCCAAGTTGTAAGTGCAAAGGTGTCATGGAAGTTCACTCCTGGCCACCATGTGAAGCCCTTTGCAACAAGCCGTGCCTTGCGCTTATCCAAAGTGCCATTAATGTGATTTTTGGACTTAAAGACCCATTTGACTCCGATCACCTTCTAATGAATAAGCAAAAGCACAAGATCCCAAGTATCATTCCGCTCAATAGCCTCCAACTCCTGCTCCATAGCCTTCTTCCAATGTTGTGACTATAAAGCCTCCTTCACGGAGGTGGGCTCCATCTTGCATGTACGAGTCATTAGACAATAGTTAGAACAAATAAGCTCAATGGAATGTGCCTAGTTCTTCCAAGAGCGCCATGGTCCATCCTACGACTGCCACTCCTCAAGGACTTCCTCAATCCTTGACTCACAAAGTGTATCACGAGCCCGACAAGGAGGCCGATACTCCCCTTGCGGCTCTACCTCTGCCAAAGTCTTTGGAAGATCTATTGGGCCGGAGTCAACGGGTGAATCCAATGGGGAAGCAATCTCCTCCTCCACTATGGACACAGCATCAAGAGGTAGAGGCTCTAAAGGCACTCGAGCAAGTGCCCAACTATCACCTCGATCTCCAAGAATAGGATGCTCAACACCCCCTCTGCAAGCAAAAACTCCATGAACTGAACGTTTCAACTCATGTATATCTCTCAAGAAGTAGGATCAGAAAGCATGTATACTTGGGACTGCGAACTATAACCCACAAGCACCCGTTTCTTGAAAGCTGGCTTAAACTTGTCCCTTTTCTTATTCAAGATGTGAACACAAGCATCACACCCAAACACCCTAACATGAGAAACATCCAGCTTTTGACCAAAGTAATCCTCAGAAGGGGTCATACCAACTACGACCAATGCAGGGGATTGATTAAGCATGTGGACAGCAATGGCCATTGCTTCGGCCAATAGACACTAAGGTATCTGCCGATGCTCCATCATAGTCAGCACCATCTCAATCACATTGCGATTCTTCCATTACAATATGTCATTCACCTCGGTGATATTTGTGTTGGTAAACTCTTGTTGAATGCCAAGATTTGCACAAAAACAAGTTAGCTCTTTGAGAGACAAACTCCCCTCATCGGAACGTGAGGTCTTGGATTTCCTACCAAACCTTTTCTCTTTAAAGATCAATCAATCCTTAAAATGTGAGTGTGCTTCGAACTTCAACGCTAAGAAATATACACACATCATCATGCTAAAATCCATAGTTGCATTCGTACTACGTACAGACTAGTTCATTTTGTACAGTTCGTACTGTACCGTACGGTACGTATCCATATCAATTTGTACCAAACAACAGGCTATTTTTTGCCTATGAAAACTAGACCACACAATATCTTCCAACTCCTAAGCCTTATGTTTATTATCATAATTTCAAGCCTCTCTCACTCTCTCTCACAGCTTCCAAGATAAATATGCAATTCCAAGCGCATCCCCACCCCCCCCCCACCCCTCTCTCTCTCTCTCAAGAATGAAGAGCCTCTTTGTCCATCCATCCTACACTTTGCTTTGTTGTATGATGTATGATGTATGATGTATGATGTACGATGTATGGTGTATTATGTAAACACTCCCATCTATCTTCTAGTAGCAAGTTGTACATGTTGCACATGAGGTTTTGCCTTGTTACCCTCATGTATTCATCCTATTAACTCTAAGTGTTATTATTATTTTAGCTCTAAATGTGTGTTCTATTCATAGTTGTCAAATACGAAAGGTACGATACGGTATGGCACAATAAAATACAGTACTAAATGGTACCTTATGATTTTATAAGGTACGGTACAATATTAGTACGAAAAAAATTAAGATGCTTTTTTAAATAACAAAAACCATAAATCATTAAATGATAGATCATAGAATACATGTTTAAAGTGAAAATAGCCATTTCATTACAGAATAAGATGAATACATGAGGGTGACCATCGCGGTTGCATAGGCTGCGCAAAACATGCGATACAACTACAGTCTAGTATATCTAATACCCAAAAAAAAAAAAAAAGACCTATGTCATATGAATCTATGATGAGGCATCAATATCATCATCATTAGAACCATCTGAGTGCTCATCAAGAGATTCTGAAGATGACTCCTTGGCATCAGATGATGAGACAGACACTCGTACTCATCCTCACTGATGAGGTTACCATCATCATCAAATGATGGCTCCCTAGGTGGCAGCTGTGTAGGCAAGTGGGGGATGTCACCATGAGGCACAGGATGTGAGCTACTAAAGCCCCGCCTTACATATGTCTACAAGCCACACGAACCACCCCTCCTCAATGATGGAGGGCGTCGAATGACCATGCCCTTGCTACCACCTACTCGAACTCCTTGCCCATGAGCACACTAACTGTGAGTGTCACGAGTATCTGCTCCTATAAGCTCTCTATAGAACTCAGCAAAAATCGTCTCCTCCTCCTTGTCCACCTCCTTATGTATACTCGGAAGAGTGTCGCCCGTCGACTTGAATGTATCAACGTTCATCTACACAATGCAATAATGCACGTAAGATTGATCATTGTAAATGCTAAAGTCTAAATTGAAAAGTATAAACTTCAAAGTTCAAAGTTTAAAAGTTAAAACAACAAATATTAAATGTTATGGTTAAGTGTTTAAACTTTACCTACTTCAATCTACCCATGCTCATCATAGCCCTCATCATGCATAAGTTAGTACGGCAATAGATTAGCTGCTCTAACTGTCGTGTGCTAAGCCGGTTGCGAATCTTTGTGTGAATGAGAGAATAGGCACTCCAATTTCTCTCACATGCACCCAAAGAGCAATCCTGGGCAAGGATTCTCATGGCTAAGGGCTGAAGGGTCTCCAGTGCATATCCAAAGTTTTGCCACCAAAATAAAGGCTTCGCAAGTGACTCTCTCCTCCAACAAGTGGAAGAAGCAAAAGCCACGTGCCCTCTCTAATCTGCATAGCATCCTAGCTCCTCCAGCACTGCATTGTGGTCATCCACAAGGACCACCACACGAGTCAAATAAGCAAGCTAGTCCGAACGAAACTCTCTATCATCCATGACAGTCGGTGACTTGTAGACCGGATATACCAATGTGGCAAAACTATGGATGGGCTTATGCATCCATACCCATCTCCTCTCTACTATCTCTAAAATATATGCACGATGTGTCTGTGATCACTGTACAAGCATGTGTCTCCGCCAAAGCCGCTCTAAAGAAGTGAACGAGAAGGCCCATGGTGGACTCCTCACAATCACTCACACGTAACACCCTATAAAAGGGAGTCACAACAATGACAATGGCACGGAATTTTTGCCAAAACTGCTCATTAAGGCACAAGCGCTACATGGCTTTGGCCTCCCCTATCTCATGCTCATCCCACTCATTCCATAGAGTGGACACCACTCTCTGGCGCAAGGCGGACTACACCTCATAAAGATGCTCCAGCAATAACCACATGTAAGCAAAGCGAGTTAAAGAAGGCTTCTTCAACTCCAGTGTGCTATACTCACGATACATCACAAGCACCTTTACCTTTACCATGAAGAATGTGACAATTGATGTAGCTTTGTGGACCACCCTCTTCACCCACTTGAGCTTCCCAACGTCCTCCATAAGCAAGTCCAAACAATGACTTGCACATGGAGTCCACCCAAACGTAGGGAACTCGGCCTCAAGCAAACGGCCCATACACCGACAATTCGATGCATTGTCAGTAACAACTTATACCACATTCGAGGGGCCTACCTACAACCACAATTTACAAATTATAAGTATACTTATTACTAACAATACTTGGAAATTATAAGTTAGAGAGAGAGAGAGTCTAGAGACAGTTGAAACTTCAGACTTTCAAGTTTCAGCTTTCAACTCTCCACTTTCAACTTTCAAGAATGAAGAAAGATGGGGCCCGAGGGTTGGGGGCCTTGTGGCCCGGGAGGAAAGAGAGAATCAAGATAAATCATAGATACTACAGAGAAATTAATTATTAGAATAGGGAGATAGATAGTTATGCGTAAATCGAATTTCAATTATGAATCATGATATTATCGATTATCATAATGAAAGAGAGTGAAACAAATTTAAAAGACAAATTGCAATGTATATCTCAATGATAGCTTGTCAAATGTGGCGGTAGATGAATGTGCCCGTCATTTTTCTCCCCCTCTTGCTAGTATCTACGTACCCGCAAAACGTAAGTGCCGAGTGGACATGAGACGAGTATGTTGATGATGCCCCGTTTCTTACGATCACTCCATCCGTCGATGAGAATGAAGCAACCATATTTTATCCATGCCGCCCGAATAGAATCAAGGGCTCAATCAATCCTCTCCTTCTCTTCATCAATCTTTTTCGTCCTCATGTCATTGTATGTAACACCGGTCCATCCTTCACATGGACCCACATTCCCAATGGCTTTTACCATCTTCTTCCATTGCTCTTGCTTTAGGACATTGAATGCAAGATTGTGCTCAATCACCGTGCGTGCAATTTCAATGTTTGCAAGTCATTGCCTTTCTCTAAGAAAGGCAACCGATCCACGCACATGACCGGGAGCTTGAGAGAGAGAGAGGATTGTCTCTCTAACACCACATGAGCCTCCACTCTTTGTCTTTTACCTTGTCTTTTACCGGAGCTGGATGTGGATGTGGAGCCCCCACAACCAATGGTAGAGGCCTCTCCCGCATCAGTTAAAAAGACACCCACATTGGATACTTCCTCGTTCGTAGGCATAGGAGTTGGTGCCAATAAGCCACTTCCTCCTCCTCTCATGGATCCCCCTCTTATCTTGGCAAGAATCTCCTCCGCAATGTTTTGAGGGATCTCCTTGCATGAAGCAACTTCCCCCCCCCCCCCCCCCCCGTCTTGGAAAGATGTTGAAGAAGCCAAGTTGCACCACTTGTATAGCGCTCCCCGCAATACTTGCATGTCCAGTGGTGGGAGTTGGACTTCTTTGTATCCCTCTCCACATGGATTGCATGCAAATTGAAGGCCTCGTGCTTCTCACAAGTCATGGTGCCGATGACGAATAAAGAGGCCCGATAGAGAGAGATGCTTAAGTCTCAACTCTTGAAACTTGAGTCTTGAAAGTTGAAAGGGAGGGAGACTCGAGAGGCCCAAGGATTGGGGTAAAGTTAAAAGAGAAAGAGTGAGAGAGAGGAGATGGAAGATGAGAATGGCAAATGCTTTGATAGGGTGCGAAATAGAAGGGATGGGAGATGAGATTTGAGAATGGCAACAATAGGGTGCGAGAAAGAGGGTATGGGAGGTGAGATTCGAGAATGACAAATCACAAGTCCATTCAAGAATCAAGATCCAAGAGAGAAAGATGAGAATGGTAAGTGCTTGCTGAATTGGTGTGGAAGCATAAAGGAGAGGAGCACCTTTTGTAGATGAGAGAAGGGTCAAAGTTCAAACAGTCAAAGTGGGGTCAACGGTCAAAGAGAGGGCTGCCAGCTCGAAGGAATCCAAAGAGGGCTCGGGAGGGGGAGTGCATGGCTAGGAAAGGGGGTGGGATGAGGTATTCAAGGCTTCCCACCCCCCCACCCCCCAAAAAGTGATGCACAGGCAGGCGGAACGTGCAGGAGTAGCAGGATTACAAGAAACGCAGGACGCGGCATCCACGACACACAAACCAGGTGGCCCAAATAGGCCCAAAATCACATACGAATTCGTACGGATATGTACCGTACGTCGTATGGAGGCAACTATGGTTCTATTATTTGCAATCAAAAATAACCAAGTTTGTTTTTTGTACTTATATCATAGCGGACCTTTTAAAATCCAAAGGTACCAATTAGTACCGTATTTTGTTGTACCATACCATATCATACCTCTCGTACCTTAATCTGACAAGCTTGCTAAAATCATCAACAATTAGCATAAAATACAAAATTCCCTTAAGGCATTCCATCCTCATCGGTCCACATAAGTTAGTCGAAACAAGCTCCACGTGCAATACCATCTAAAGGGATCATGTGGCGAAAAGCGCCACTATCCACAATCCACTCACGAGACTAGGGAGCCATCATCATTGCATTGTTGAACATTAGAGGAACATCCTCTATCGCCTCAAATTGAAGAAAGGCAACTAATGAAGGAGTAGCAACCAATCAAGGAGCAACCACCGCTTCTGAGTGCTTTGTAGTCTTCTCCTTCTTGGTATCCTTTTTGTCCTTGTCAAGGCAATCTTTCTTTCAATCACCTGTCTTGCCACAAGTATGGCAAACGAACTCCTTGGCTTTGTTATGGCAAGCAATCAAAGCCTCCGATCTCAAAGCATTTTGACCTTCGAGTTATTCCTCTTAATCCAAGACTATCGAAACCAACTCCTCCCACTTAAGGATCTTTGTCTGCCTTGAAGCAATCAAGGCAAAATAAAAATCCTTGAATCGCGGTGATAACTGGGAGAGAAGAGTTACCATCATATCCTCCGAGACAATCGCTTTCCCTACGTTCTTGACCTGCATCTATGATTGCCGAAGCTTATTAGTATGCTCCCGCATTGAAAAAAGTCCTCATCTAAATCTCCAAAGGCACCCACTTTATCACGGTCATCCGATTCTATATTTGATCTAACTCCAACCTATCTCCCAACCACAATCAAGTGTCGATGTAAGCAATGACAACTAAAGTGCAAGAGAGATGAAAGAACGGATGTAAGCATTTAATTTGTCCCAATGTGCTTGTACCTTCATTAACTAGACTTTCTCATTTGCAACAAGCTTGGAGGTATCATGCGTTGTAGAACAGTCTATAGCCTCGGTCATGAGCTCTGCCAAAACTTTGCCAAATCATAAGACTCCAGTATGGCAAGCATCATCATGTGCTAAATGTGGTAATTCTCCCATCGAGCTTCTAATCCATAGAAACAGGAAACGGCCGAAACGGTCCCCCCAACACGCGAAATCACCATCCCCGACACGAAGCCGTCATGGAATGCGTTGCAAATTGATGGAATGTTCCCTGTTCCGTTTCAGAAAAGGAACGTTGACAGGGAACGTAGGAGCGTTCCCTGTCTGAAACAGAACAGGGAACGCCACGTGGCACCCACTCACCTTTGGCAGACCATTGCTCCCGCCCTATCGTGTACGACTGCGCGTTTCGCCCGCTTCTCCCCTGCTTGCTGCTCTCGCCCGAGATCGACTGCCCGTTCCTGCCCCCGTGACCAGTCCGCACAGCACTCCAACGCCCATTCCCTGTTGCCTCGTCAGTGGCCAGCTGCTAGTCCCTACGTCTCCTCTTGCCTCCAACCTCTCCCTTCTCTTCTTTCTTCTCCTCTTCTCTTGAGTCTTCCTTCTTCTCCAAGTTCCAAGTTCTCTGTTCTTCTCCTCTTCTCTTCTTCTTCTCCCTTCTCTCTCGATGCTTGACTCTTGAGCCTTCTCCTTTCTCTTGAGACTGGAGTTCTCACTTCTCTCGAGACATTTTTATTTCAATTTTCAACCTGAAATGGCTTCATCTTTCCGCCCCGCTCGTCAAACTGGTGGTCGAGGAAGAAGATCTGATGATTGGTCATAGTGGAAAGAACTAAATGCTAACCGTCCATTGAGTGGTGGAGGATGTCAACCATAGACTTGCAAGCTTTGCCCATATAAGCGAACTAATGGAGCAAACAAGGTAATCCATTGAGCCGAGCATTTGTATTTTGAATTTTTATTGATTTTAATTTTTCAAAGTTACTTAAATATTAGAATATGGAATGCCAATTGCCACTTGTTCCGTTTTATGCATAATCAGGTCAAGCTCATCTCCTACATGAGCCAAATTCAGAGGTAAAGTTTTGTCTGAATGTGACCTTGGAGAAGCAAAGGGAGCTTCGTGACCATGTAGCAAGTCAACAAGCTTATCTTGCATCTAGACCACGACATGTTGCAGTTGACCCTACAACTTTTGTGACACCATCCCCATCAAATGTATCTAGAGCAGGATCAGTACTAGGAAGTGCTACCTCCACACCTACTGCAAGCATTGCATCGGCCATGGCATCAACAGCGCCACATGTTGCACGTAGACAAAGCACATTTGATGCTAGTAGGGACCCCAAGAAGAAGGAAGAGGTGGATACATCAGTGGCACGCTTTTTTTTAATCATGACCACATTCGATTTCGTGCAGCCAGGTCAATATTTTAAATTGATGTGCAAGAAGATTGATAAGTATGGCCCTTCATTTGTACCTGAAACCAGTCTATGACTCACATAAAGCGGTAGTTCCTTCAATTAACACCTGGTCTTTACACACACACACACATAAGCAAAGACCTCACTCCCTCGCTCAATACCAGATTGGCCCCGAAGACCTGCGCCCCTCTCAGTATTTCTTTATCAATTAAAAGATGAAAATTTACAAAAATGATAATGTTCCAAAATACATAACCTGTGAGCAATTGGTTTTCATCTCTTCTAAGTAAATCCCAACTACATAAGAACAGTACAGCATGTCCAAATCAACATCCCTTTTAGGAAAGCATTTTCTGTGGTCAAAACTCAATGATTCATGTGCAGAATTGCAATCTACACATCTTTGAATTCACTATACTTATTGTCCAGCGTGTGCAGAATTCATTGTTCTTACTGTTTAGCGTGTGACCAAAACTCAATGATTCGTGTGCAAAATTACAGTCTGCAGATCTCTGAATTCCCTGTTCATACTGTTTAGCATGTCCTGCATTTTCTATTACCAATACTCAATGATTCATGTGCAGAATTTCAGAGAAAACACAAAATTGTATCTTCGATGGAATTAGCCCATCATGCGAAGCATTTCCTCTAAGAATAGAGAGAGAGAGAGAGGGTTGATCAAAGGAAGCAAGCTCTACCTCCGTACTTGAGTCAGAGACGTAGAAGTACTCTCCATGGCAGATTTTCTTGCAGCAATCTACCCTCAGCTCCTCAAAACTTCATTCTCCCCTCTGCCCCTTGTGCCTATTATGGTTTTTTTAATGCTCTCTCTCTCTCTCTTTTGGGAATTTGTGTCACATGGCATACATGTAACAATTTTTCCGTTTAAACCTTCTGGTCTAAAATTCTCCATGATCGGTGCAAAATTTGACCTCGGCACAGACCAAAGAATTAATCCTTGTGTAAAAATGAAGATAATGACTTGAATAGATTCTAGGGTCCAAAAATAGTAACTCCCTAAATTTTAGGGATGGTGACCCCTGCATTCCTCAAGTTGTTCTGAGCAACTTTTATCATTGTGACCACATCAAAAAGTGTAATGTGTCTCAGACTTTTATTCCGTGAGCATTCTCACATGTGCATCTTCTGTCTTGGCCAAGCTCCTTGTCCTGCACCATCTCCAGTGGCTAAGCATACAGTCCCAAACCACTGGCATTCTATTCTTTAGTGCCTATTCAATATGGAACCGGACCTAAGGCTCAAACAAACCATTAGTCTAATTTGTCCCAATGGCTACCTCTTTTGGCCATGCAAAGATCATGGCTTATTCCAAGAGAACTCTAGGGGTAAGAAGCAACAACAAAAAAAAAAAAAAAAAAAAATCAAACGTTTATATAAGTAAATAAAAAAAGCAACTATAAAAGTTATCACCACTTGGTGACAGCACCTCCATCATCAGAGACCTTATGCACCACTTTGCTCGACAAGGAAAAGAGCCTTGTTGAGCAAGCAGCAGTGACTAGAAAGAGCCTGTGGGCTAAAAATGGAGTTTCCTTGATTGCTGATGGTTGAAGTGATACACGCAAGCAATCAATTCATGGTATGGTTGCTGATTCTCGCGGGGAAATATATTTCATATCTTCACATGATGCATCGGGGACAAGAGAGTCAACAGCTATACTTGCAGCAGAGTGGGTTACAAGTATTGAGCTTATTGGCCCAGAGCATGTTGTGGAATTTGTTGCAAATTGAGAGCCCGCAAATAGGGCAATAGGTGCTATTATCCAGGGATATTATCCGCATATCACAGTTTCATATTATATGGCTCATTGCTTGAACAACCTACTAAAGGATATTGATAACCTGTCATGGATTGCACCTGTCATAGAGCAAGGAGCTCAAATGGTTAGCTTTGTTTTGAATCACCAGTTTCTTCGCCATCACTTCTCTTTGCGGTTGAAGAAGACACTTTTAAAATACTCTAATACCAGATTTGCCTTTAACTTCTTGATGCTAGGAAGATTAAGTGAATGCAGTGGTGCCTTGAGGCAGTTATTTCTTAGTGATGAGTTCACCTCATCAACATTGGTAGATACTCCTACAAGTATCTTATGCTTGGAAAAAGCAAATAACTCCACTTTTTTGGGATGATGTAAAGCAAATAGATGCTATGGTATTACCTATTGTGCATTTATTGAGGGTTATGGATGCTATACAACCTTGCATTGGCAAGGTATATGAGGCTATGGATAGGCTAAATGAAAAGTTACAAGAGTTGGCACCAAATGATGAGGCATATGAGGAGATACGTCATTTAGCTGTGACGAGGTGGAACTCCTATAGCTCACCCATGCATTCAGCTGCATTTGTTGTAGATCCTGAGTTCCACGGCAAGGGTCAGGAGAATGACATTGAGATTATGGATGCATGGAGACTTATATTGTCTTGTGTAGTGCCTCATCATGGCACTAGACGAAAGATTAGAGATCAGCTTCATGTTATAAGACCTTTCGGGATTCTTTTGGTTGTGGAGATGCAGAGGAGGATCGCTATAAGATTGGGTAGCTTTGTGGTGGGAGGACTATGGTTCAGATGGTCCTGAGTTGCAGCAACTAGCCATTCATATTTTGAGTCATTCAGTTAGCTCCTCTTATTTGGAGCAATTATGGAGTACATACACTCACATTGCTTCAAAGAAGAGGAACCGTCTTGGTGTGGAGAGGGCAAACGATCTAGTATTCATTAGTGCTAATTTGAGGATGTTATGTAACATTATAACAACAAAGCCCGATCCATTCACAGAGTGGGAGATGCAGCAAGAAAAGGAGAGACAAGCTGATGTTGAGGGAGATGCAGTAATTCATGGTACACATGATGATGAGGCTGGCACTTCAAGAGTAGCTAGAGCAATCTCAGATCATGATGATGATCTTTGAATTAGTTTACTTATCATGAGTCTCATGATACATGACACATATGGATTGTATATGATATTATGATCATTGATGACAGTGTGACACTTGGGTTGTTGTGCCATGCCGATATTATATTTGTACTTGAGTCTTGCAGTTTTGCAATTGCCCTTTGGGCTATTTTAGTATGCCACATTTTGCTTCAGTCTAGAGATTAGACTTTATATTTGTAGTCTTTTTTGGGACAATGAGCATGTTCTTTCAAAGATTAGACTTCATATTTGTAATCTTTTAAGTTTTTTGGCAATGGGATCATAGGCATGCTATTTCAACTTAGACTTTAAAGTTTAGTTCATTGTTCATTGTTTTATCATTTATGGCATATGTATTATGCATTTTATAATTTATAATTGAATAGCTTACCTCTCGAGCCTTGTAAGTTGCAATTCAATTTCTAATGAGTAGTTTTAGAATGATGTATGATATCTTAAAGTTAAACTTAAAATGATTTGTCCTTGTGCATTATATACCTTGGTTTTAACACTCCAAAGTCCACATGGATTATGAGTGAAATATTAATTTTTTTTCATGAATTTTAATTTTTTTAATATCGTTCCCATTCCCACGTCCCTGTTCCCTAGATTTGGCGTCCCTGTCACCGTCCCCATCCCTCTTCCCCGTTCTCATTCCTCATTTCATGTTTCTATGTTCTAATCTGAAGGAAGACCCGACAACATGAGGACCTTACGGTCCATAATAGCTTGAAACTCCACATCAAGTTTATTCAACATTGTAAATGAAATGACTTGCACAAAAACAAGGGTAGTCCCCCTTTGACTACATATACGATACCAATGCCTGCTAGGGCTTCCTCTGCTTGTCCTCAAAGAGTACCACTTGCCGAACAGTCTATAGCCTCGGTCACAAGCTCTGCCAAATAATAAGACTCTAGTATAGCGAGCATCATTACGTGCTAAATGCGGTAATTCTTCCATTGAGCTTCCGATCTGAAGAAAGAGCCAGCAAACAGGAGGACCTTACGGTCCATAATAGCCCAAAAATCTGCATCAGGTTCAATCAACATTGTAAATGAAATGACTTCCACAAAAATAAGGGCTGCCCCCTTTGACTCCATGCATGATACCAATGTTTGCTAGGGGGAGTGTTTTTTGTATGGACCTTCACGGAACTATGAATCGTAACTTGTCATGAGGCACAAAAATGGCACAATGAAAAGGCGCACAAGATATATCAACAAGGAATCCTTTGTATTCATAATATAGAAAGATACAACATTAAGACACATCTCACGACTCCACCCTCGTGAAGCTACACATGTGAGGGTAAACCACCATTGAGCATAGGGAATCACATGTAGAAGCACCTCTCAAGCAAAGCTTGAGTGACTACTACTCCATATATACGTTTTTCTCGCAGCAACGCCATGGCATATCTACAAAGCCCTTACACTTACCCCTATTGGGTGTAAAGGCCACTTTACTTCTGCTCCAGTGTATAAATTTACTTATACATGTGACCACACCCTTGTGGGTATAAGTGTACCATATCTAAGTATAAATACATTCTTTTATTCTTTGTGTACCACATTGGTACAAACCCATCTTGAGTCTCTCCTCTCTCTACACTCTCTACTGCTGAACACATCTTATTTCCATCATGAACACTACCTAGGCCCTCTTGCTTGCCCTTCAAACTGGTATCAGAGCAGGCAAGAGGCAGCTCAGGAGTGCACACTTCTCAAGGTGTATTGAATAGGTATGAGCTGAACAAGATAATTGCGGGCTGGTGACGGGCTATGCCAACTGCACACAGGCAATGGCCTTAAAAGCGGGCTCATGCACTCATCAACAAATAGGCGCCACTTGCCAATGCAAACGCCTGCGACCAGGCAGGTGACATGTGACTAGGCAGGCGAGACAGTTCCAACAATCGATGGGCACGCGGGCATAGTCAAGCGACAGAGCAACACCCAACAAGTGACTAGCAACACACGACAAGTCAACGCCATCAAGGCATAGATTCAACGGATCTTCTTCGTCATTTTTTTAATTATTTCTTGCAATTTTTTTCCTCCCACTGACGACCGTTCGCATGCCCAAGCACAATGCAATTTTGACCCAAAATTTTGGGCCTTTTCTTGGATTTGGGAACTTTGATGCAAAAAAAGAGACACTTGATCTGAAAATTGCAGACATTGTGCACATTTGCCCTGGAAATTTTGGGGCTTTTCATGTACAAGTGAAATTTTGCTCAAGTGAGCCAATTTCACTAAAATTTGTGCACATTTGGACCCTGAAATTTGGGGGTTTTGCAGAATTTGTAAAATCTCTATAACATTTGCTCGTATTTCACACTCAAGATGATGTATTAATGCAATTGGGGCAGATTTATTGCAAAAATTTTGGGGCTTTTCGTATCCGTGATGCATTTTGAGCCCATTTGTGCTTTGACAGTAAAATTACAGCAGATTCACTACTAAGTGGGAGAAATTTGGACTTGGGATGTATCAAATGTTGGAAAGGGGCAGCTTCTCTTGTTACATGTATTGCTAAATGCTCATTGTGCACTGAAACAGTGGTACATACAGCACTTGGGTTATTGCATTTGGGCATTATGGTGATGTATTATTGGAGTGGGAGCTGTCTTATATGCATATGTATCAGATTTGGTTCATGTACATGCTGTAATTAGCCCTAGGGACTGAAATTGCAGTATAATATCTGCTTCTTGGGCACTTTTGGAGGTGCAAGTTTGCGTACTTGCTATTATATTCAGCAAGCTTGCTATCGGCTAGGATATACGATTTCTGAAGGATTGTGATGATGCTTTGGTAGAACAAACGAGTTGCTTTGTCAGATGAGGATGGGCTAAAATGAATAAGAAAGCCATCACTTATGTCAAAATGGCCATCACACATGACATCTTAGTTGATATCAAGGGACTCACTACTACATATGCAGTTTGGGAGAAACTCAAGGCTACATATCAAAATACAACTCCTGTCAATCAGGTCCAACTCATGAGAAAGTTGGTTAACTTGAAGCTTGATGAGTCCAAGCCCGCTTCAGAGCATTTAAATGCTTTCACTAGTGTTTTGAGTCACTTACAAGATGCAAGCTCACCCGCTTTTGATCCTAAGCTAAAGGCTATCTTCTTGCTCATGACTTTGCCAAATTAATGGGAAGTATTGGTTGCGTCATTGAGCAACAACCCCGACTTTACATTTGATGGTGTGTATGGTTCTATTCTCAATGAGGAGATTAGATGCAAGGCAAGTGGGGAAAACAGTGGATCAACCTACAATGTACGAGGACAAACTAAAAAGAGATCAAATGCTACAAATAAGCACAAAAATCACAGCAAAAGCAAGGAAAAACAGCAAGATGTTACTTGCTATCAATGTGGACATAAAGGGCACAAGAAGCCCGATTGCATGTACTATAAAAAGGAGCAAGAACGCAAGAAGCAAGCTAATGCAAAGGCAAAAAGAATGAGAAGGATGGCAGCTCTACCCCAAAAGAAACAAAAGGCAAATGTGTCAGAGTGAAGCAATGCGGAAGCAAATGACCGTGACAAAGAGTGAACAGAGAGAGAACACGAGTGCAGAAAATATATACGTATGTCTCCACCTCGAAGATCTCGGTCTCCATCAGCCTTGAGAGCAATCTCCGTAGTCTACAGCCTGAAATCTGTGAGACACAACTAACCAAGACTGTTGAATACACAGTCTATTTATAGGTTGAAAATAATGCCTGAAAATAATCAGGTCAGTTGCAATTAATGCAGCCGACTGCTCAAGTCTGACGGTCACTACAGTCGGACTGCTGCCACGTGGTAGCTGGCCAACTGCATGCCACGTGGCACTTGCTTGCGTGGCCCTGCTTGCCAGTCCAAGTGATAACTCTAACACCCCCTCTCAGATCCTAGACAAGGCAGCAAACAGAGGGATCTGGAATGTTAGCAAAGTAGAGCCTAGGGAAGTGCCTTTGTAAACAAATTTGCAAGGTTGTCTTCGGTCTTACAAAATGGCACATCAATGGTCTCATCCAAAAGCTTCTCCCTGATGGAGTGGTACTAGATCTCTATGTGCTTCATCCAGGCATGAAACACAAGATTCCGTGCCAAGGCAATGCTACTCTCATTGTCACACCGCAAAACAATAGGACGAGTCTGGGGGTAGCCAAGCTCTTCCAACAATCGCCAAAGCCACACAGTCTCACATGTGGTAGAAGACATGGCCCGATACTCCACCTCAGTTGAAGATAGAGCTAGCGTGGGCTGCTTCTTGCTACTCAAAGAGATAGCACCAGCACCCAAGGTAAAACAATAACCTGTAGTAGACCGCCTTTGGTCCACATGGCCAGCCCAATCCGAATCACTCCAACCTGCAAGAACAAGATCCGAAGCACCTATACCTGTTGGATAGGAAATCCCTAGGTCGGAGGTCCCCCTTAGAAACCATAGTATCGTGTGAGCAGCCTACTAATGCACCTGTTGAGGTGCACTCACTAACCCAGCCAAGAGACCTACAGCAAAACGTAGATCAACCTATGTGTTGAGGAGCCAAATCAATGATCCAATTAGCTGACGATAGCGGGTAGCATCCACCAAAGGAGAATCTGAGTGTGAAGTGGCCTTTCAGTTTGGATCCATAGAAGTAGAAATGGACCAATAATCCTTCATCTCAAAGGTCACCAAGAGCTCATGTACATATCTTTGCTGAGAGATAAAAATCCCCCTCTAAGTCTAATAAATCTCGTGGCCCAAAAAGAAATGGAAAAGTCCTAAATCCGTCATCTCGAACTTCTGATGTAAGGCTTTCTTTGTCTCTTCGACCTTTTGGGCAAGCCATCAACATACAAAACAAACAACACACAGACACCCTCGAAAGTGTATACGTATAGCTACAAATCAGCCCGAGAGCGCCAATATCCCAACTTTGCCTAGAGAAATGAGTCAATCTTCTCATTCCAAGCACGCGGAGCCTACTTCAAGCCATACAATGCCTTCTTCAACCTGTAAACCTTCCCATCCGAGGAACCAAAGCCAAGAGACTGGTCTACATAGATCTCCTCCTCCAAATCACTGTTTAAGAAGGCCGACTTCATATCCAACTGGAAATTGGGCCATCTCCTATGACCAACCAAGGCAATAACTGCACGAATAGTCGCCGTACAAGCAGTAGGAGCAAAAGTATCATGGAAATCAACACCTGGGCTCTGTGCAAAACCTTTAGTGGCAAGGCGAGCCTTCTGCTTGTCCAAAGAGCCATCACTATGGTACTTAGTCTTGAAGACCCATTTGACGCCAATATGAGAGAGACGAGGCAGAAGGCACCAAGTGCCATTCCACTCAATAGCCTCCAACTCCGCTTCCATCACTTTCCACCGATGATTAGACTGTAAAACCTCCTTCACGAATGTAGGCTCTCTATCTTACATAACACGAGATACCAAACAATAGTTAGAGCAAACAAGCTCTATAAAATGTACCTGGTGCCGCCGTGACCTACGCGGTCCATCCTGCAATTGCCACTCCTAAAGAGCCTCCTCGATCCCTAAATCATGGAGTGTGTGACGGGCCCAATGAAAAGAAGACTGGATCGCACCTCGGTGCTCTCCATCTACTCAAGTTTCTAGAAGATCCACCGACAACGAATGACCAATCGGTGAATCCGGTGGCTAGAAAGTAGGCTCCTCATCCGAAGAAAAGTCGTCAAGAGACACTGGCTTGAGAGGAACAATCGTTGGGGCCCAACTATCACCGAGATCTCCAAGAACAGGGTGGTCCTCACCCCCCTCTGGGACTGGAACCTCCACGAACCCCGAACGTCACGGCTCGAATAGACATCCCACTTACCAGGATCATACAATCGGTAGCCTTGAGATTGTAGCTATAGACCACAAACACCCATCTTCAGGAAGCCGCTCAAATTTGTCATGAAATGTCTTCGAGATGTGAACATAAGCATCACACCCAAAAACCCTGAAATAAGAAACATCTGGCTTTGACCCAAAGTACACCTCATAAGGAGTCATAACAACAATAGCACAAAGTACGAGAACGATTAAGGATATGGACTCCAATAGGCACAGCCTCAACCCATAGACACTGAGGTGTCTGACGATGCATCATGGTATGGGCCATCTTGATCACACCACGATTCTTCCGCTCCAAGATGCCATTCTCTTGAGGGGTGTTTGTATTGACAAACTCCTGGTGAATACCACAATCTGCACAAAACCGAGTAAACTCATTAGAAACAAATTCTCTGCCCTTATCCGATCATAGCGTCTTCAGCTTCCACCCCAATCGGTTCTCATAGAGCAACCAATCCTTGAAGTTGGAGAAAGCCTCTGACTTCAACTTCAAGAAATAGGCCCATATCATCCTGTTGTAATCATCTATAATAAGCATAAAATACAAGCTCCCTCGAAGGGATTCCATCCTCATCGATCCACAAAGATCGGTAGAAACAAGCTCCAAGGGTGCTAAAGACTGCCTCGAAGCCTTGCTAGGAACAATATCACAAGTCTGCTTCCCACGGATGTAGGATACACAAGGCTACTAACTCACCACAATATCCAACAAACCTCGAACAAACTAGTCCTTAGATGCCTTCCGAAGGTAATTATAATTGAGGAAACCAAACCGAGCATGTCACAGCTCGCACTAAGTTTAAGAGATAAGAAGAAGAGAAGTCAAGGCAAAAGAAGACCGCAACTTCTGGACTCCATTCTCCTCATGACCTGACGACAGAACTTGTCTTGATTCTCGATCAAGAATCCGAAAAGAATCCACATCAAATTCGACCAAAAGGCCGAGGGCACAAATCTTGTGCATCGAGAGTAGATCATACCCCAAAGCCGGCACATAAAGTACCTCAGATGCATGGGCACCACCATGCTAAATGCATGTTGTCCTATCCCTGAATAGGAATAAGCGAACTATCTCCAATGAGAATCTGACCATGAGAAGACCGCAAATGAGTAACACCTGCTACAGAAGGAGTCCTATGCGTAGAAGCACCACTGTCAACAATCCACTCCCGAGTAAATGGGATGTCAACGCAACATTAGATTCCGACATGGTCATATCCTTGACCCCCTCCAAATGGAGGAAAACAGCTGATGAGGGAGCAGCCACCGCTCCGAAATCCTTTGAAGATTTCTCCTCCTTTTCCTTCTCTTTCTTCTCCTTGTCAAGGCAATCCTTCTTCCAGTGACCTGTTTTGCCACAGATGTGACAAGTAGACTCCTTCCTTGTCTTTGTCCTTCTTAGATTTATCCTCCTTTTGGTCCTTCCCCTTCTTCTGAGAGGATTGACCAACCAAAGCCTCAAATTTCGAAGCATCAGTTCCTTTCAATTGCTCCTCTTGGTCTAAGATTATAGGAACCAACTCTTCCCACCAAAGAGTCTCAGACCGCCTTGAAGCAATCAAGGCGGAATAAAAACCAATGAAGCGAGGCGGTAACTGGGAAATGAGAGTTATCACCATATCTTCAGAAGTGATCACCTTCCTTGCGTTTTGAACCTGCATCTGAAGCTGCCTTAGCTTGCTGATATGCTCCCGCATGGATGATGACTTGTTGACACTCATGGTCTTCATTTGCACTTCCAAAGAGACTCGCTTCATGAGGTCATCTGATTATACATCTCATCCAACTCCAGCCATATCTCCCTAGCCATCGTCAAATGCTCTATACGAGAGATAACAGCTGTAGTACATGAGAGAAATAAAAAAAAGCAGATGCGAGCATTGAGTTTATCCCAATGTGCCTGAGCCTTTGTCAACTCTACCTTCTCACTAGAAGAGAGTCATGACTCGTCTCACGAAGAAGGACGATTGATAGCCTCTGTAACAAGCCTCACCAAATCATAGGACTCCAATATGGCAAGCATCATGACCTGGCAGATACAATAGTTCTCACCATTGAGCTTTTGATCTGAAGGAAGAGTCGGTAGGATGGGCACCTTTTGATCCATGATCACTTGAAACTCTGTCTCGGTCTTAGAAGATATCTTCACCTACAATGTCTGCACAAAAACACAAAGAACAGCCCCCTCTGACTATGAAAATATAGCCCGCTAGGGCTTTGGTTCGCTTGTCTCGCTCCTTCTTTACCTGCCGAAGGTAATGAAAAGGTAAAATCTGCACTTAAAGGCCCAAAACAAAGCCTTCTTCCTTCTCTTGACAGCAAAAAACAGTAGCACCTTCAACAAATCTTCTCTTTTCTCGCACGCCCACGCTCACCTCAGCCTTGTTCTGATGCGTAACCCACCTACTCACACTTGAGTCCTGAATACTGAAAACGCAGCCTCGTGTCTGTTAGAGATCATTGCCTGGTCAGACTGCACAGTCCATTCGGACTGTACAGTCAGACTGCCACATGGCAGTCCGACTGAGTGCAGTACAGTCGGCTGCATTTATTGCAGCCGACCTGCATATTTTATGCGCCCTGATTCTGGCTATTTATAGCCGATTTTTCAGTCTTCTGCCTACATTCTTCTGCTCGCAGAGTACAGGCTGGTGGCTCGCGCAGATTCCGTCTCTGTTCGCAGATTTCAGACAGGAGACAGTGCAAACTGCAGCGGACTTCGAGGTGAACAGCAGGTTGCATCGTCGAGGTGGAGACACGCAGTCCAGCACACTGCACCCGTGTATATATCTGCATATCTTTGTATACAGCACACTTTATACAGCAGATCTTCATCTTCCACTGTCTCTTTCTCTCTCTTCTCTCTCTCTCTGCGTTCTCTCTCTCTCTCAGTCCTACACTTCCACACCGCTGCACTCTGACATGGTATCAGAGCAGTGTTGAAGGGCTGACTGAGTGTAGAACCAACCTGAAGAGGAGTTTCTATCGCGACACAAGGCTGTGTTTTCAGCGTTTGAGGGCAGGCAGGAGGGCTGCGCCTCGGAACAAGGCTGAAGCGAGCGTGGGCGCACAAGAAAGGAGTCCGGGTGGTGGATTTGCTGCTGTTTACTGCTGTTTGACGAGGAGGAAGTTTGAGTTTTCAGCTTTCAAGTGCAGGTTTTGCTTTTTCGTCGCCTCTGGCAGGTGAAGAAGTTTCAGGACGCGGAAGAGCCCTAGCAGGCTGAGTTTTCACAATCAGAGGGGGTTGCTTTTGCGTTTGTGAAGGCATTACAGGTGAAGATGTCTACAGAGATTGACTTGGAGTTCCAAACGATTATGGACCGGAAGGTGCCTGTCTTACCGGCTCTTCCAGCAGATCAGAAGCTCGATGGCGACAACTACCACATCTAGCGTGTGATGATGTTGGCCATCCTTGAGTCCTACAATTTGGCGGAGCTTGTACAGGAGGAGATCGACTGGCCCTCGTTGAGAGATGAGTCCAAACTCTCTTCCGATGCTCGTGCGGAGTTGGCCAAGGCACAATCTCACTGGGACAAACTGAATGCCAGGATTCGTTCCTTTCTTTTTCTGTCTTGTACTACAGCCGTGATAGCTCACATCGAGCACTTGACAATGGCTCGGGAAATATGGCTGGAGCTTGATCAGATGTATAACCAGATGACCCTTATGAAGCGGGTTTCTTTGGAGGTTCAGATGCGGACCTTGTCTGTGAACAAGTCTTCTTCGTTGCGGGAGCACATCAACAAGCTTAGACAGCTTCAGATGCAAGTTCAAAATGCGTGGAAGCCGATTTCCTCCGAAGACATGGCGATCACACTCTTGTCCCAGTTGCCGCCACGATTCGGTGCTTTCTACTCCGCCCTTATTGCTTCGGGGCGGGAGTCCACTCTTCGGTGGGAAGAGTTGGTTCCTATGGTCTTGGACCAAGAGGAACAACTAAAGGGACAGAATGCTTCCAAGTCGGAGACACTGACAGGTTAAGCCTCTCAGAAGAAGGGGAAGGACCAAAAGAAGAAGAAGGGGGATAACAAATCAAAGAAGGACAAGGACAAGGACAAAGAATCCACATGCCATATTTGTGGAAAGATTGGCCATTGGAAGAAGGATTGCCCTGACAAAGACAAGAAAGACACCAACAAGAAGGACACAAAGGATTCTGGAGCGGTGGCTGCACCCTCATCAGCTGCATTTCTTCATCTAGCTGTCATTGAGGACTCTACACCGAATGCTTCTGATACTGCGATGACAAAGCCCCAGGCTCGAGAGTGGATCGTTGATAGTGGTGCCTCCCGGCACATGACTCCTCCATCAGATGGTGTTGCCCAGTTGCGACCCTCGCGTGGGTAGATTCTCATTGGAGATAGCTCTTCAGTGTCTATTGCAGGACGGGGTGAGATGCAGCTTATTCCAGATGGACGCGGTGGTATCCATACCTCAGAGGTCTTGCATGTACCAGGTTTAGGATATTATCTTCTATCAGTTCATAAGATTTGCTCCCTTGGACTTTTGGTGGAGTTTGACAGTGATTCGGTGCAAGTCCTTGATCTGGGTCAAGGAAGGTTCTCTCATCCGGATATGAGGAGAACGGCATCTATAAATTGAAGTCTTCCACCGCCCTCTCTACTTTTCTTCTTACCTCTTAGACACAGTCAAAGCTATGGCATGCTCGGTTTGGTCACCTCAACTATGATTATCTTCGGAGGGCGTCACGTGGACAGCTTGTTCGAGGGTTGCCGAATATAGTGGTGAGCCAGCAGCCATGCGTCTCCTTCATTCGTGGGAAGCAGCATAGGGATGCCATTCCCCACAAAGCTTCGCGGCGGTCTACTTCACCGATGGAGCTTGTATCTACGGATCTTTGTGGCCCTATGAGGAACGAGTCCTTGCGAGGGAGCTCGTACTTCATGTTGATCGTAGATGACTACAGCAAGATGACATGGGCCTATTTTTTGGCATTGAAGTCAAAAGCTTTCTCCCACTTCAAGGATTGGCTTCTCTTTGAGGAGAACTGATCAGGCTGGAGATTGAAGACCTTGCGATCTGACAAGGGTGGTGAATTTGTTTCTAATGAGTTTGCTCGTTTTTGTGCAAATAAAGGTATTCACCAGGAGTTTGCTAATACCAACACTCCTCAAGAAAACGGCATTCTTGAACGAAAAAACCGCAGTGTGATCGAGATGGAGCACACCATGATGGAGCACCGACAGACACCTCAGTTTCTGTGGGCCGAGGCTGTGGCTACTGCAGTCCACATCCTTAATCGATCCCCCACTTCGGCCGTTGAAGGAATGACACCTTTTGAGACTTACTTTGGGACTAAGCCCGATGTTTCTTATTTTAGGGTCTTTGGGTGTGATGCCTATGTTCACATTCCCAAGGCTCATCGTGATAAATTTGAAGCAGCTTCCCGAAGACAGGTATTTGTTGGCTACAGATCCCAGTCCCAAGGCTATCGTTTGTATGATCCCATTAAGCGGAATGTGTACACTAGTCGAGATGTGCGGTTTGTGGAGGTTCCGGCCATATCAGTGGGGGTGAGGAGCATCCCGTTCTTGGAGATCCAGGGGAGAGTTGGGCTCTTGCTACAGTTCCTTTGGAGCCCGTGCCTTTTGATTCTGATTCTGTTTCTGACACAGAGTCTACTGTTCCACTGGTCACCCCCGAGGAGTTACCACTGGTGGATATCCCAGAGTCTTCCGCTGATGGAGAGAGACGAGGGGAGGTCCAGCCTCCTCGTTGGGCCCGTGACACACTCCGTGATTCAGGGATCGAGGGGGTCCCTGAGGAGTGGGGACCGCAGGATGATCCGCGGCGGTCACGGAGGCACCAGGCACATTCTACGAAGCTTGTTTGCTCTAACTATTGTTTGATGACCTGTGTTATGCAGGATCATGAGCCCACCTCCGTGAAGGAGGCTTTACAGTCCGCACCATGGAAGAAAGCTATGGAAACCGAGTTGGAGGCTATTGAGAGGAATGGCACTTGGTCACTTGTGCCACGCCCCCCGAATAATAAGGTGATTGGCATCAAATGGGTTTTCAAGACCAAGTACCTTAGCGATGGTTCTTTGGACAAGCACAAGGCTCGCCTTGTTGCTAAAGGTTTTGCACAGCGCCCAGGGATTGATTGTCATGATACTTTTGCCCTAACTGCTCGTATGGCGACTATTTGAGCTGTTCTTGCCTTGGCTGGCCATAGGAGATGGCATGTCTACCAGTTGGATGTGAAGTCGGCCTTCCTCAATGGTGATTTGAAGGAGGAGATCTATGTGGAGCAGCCTCCTGCTTTGGATCTTCAGATGGGGAAGTCTACAGGTTGAAGAAGGCCTTGTATGGCCTCAAGCAGGCTCCGCGTGCATGGAACGAGAAGATTGATTCGTTTCTTCAGTCACAGTTGGGATATCGGCGTTCTAAGGCCGATCCGCAGCTTTATGTACACACTTCCGAGGATGGTTGTGTGCTTTTTGTGTTGTATGTTGATGATTTGATTGTCACAGGTGATCATGCACAAAAGGTCCAAGAGACGAAGGCAACTTTACATCAGACGTTCGAGATGACGGACTTGGGTCTACTCCTTTTTTTTTTTTTGCCATGAGATTTATCAGTCTCAGAGGGGGATCTTTATCTCTCAGCAGAGATATGTACAGGACCTCTTGGTTTCTTTTGCGATGGAGGATTGTCGGACCCTTTCTACTCCTATGGATCCGAACTAGAAGGCCACTTCCCATTCAGCTTCTCCCATGGCGGATGCTTCCCGCTATCGTCAGTTGATTGGATCGTTGATTTGGCTCCTCAACACTCGTGTTGATCTTTGTTTTGTTGTTGGGCTCTTGGCAGGGTTTATGAGTGAACCTCAGACGGTACATTGGCACGCTGCTCAAAGGATCCTTTAGTATTTGAGGGGGACGTCTGATTTAGGGATTCATTACCCCACAGGCACAGGTGGTTTAGATCTTGTTCTTGCAGGTTGGAGCGACTCGGATTGGGCCGGTGATGTGGACCACAGGCGGTCTACTACAAGTTACTGTTTTACCTTGGGTGCAGGTGTTATCTCATGGAGTAGCAAGAAGCAGCCCACGGTAGCCCTTTCGTCTACTGAGGCGGAGTATCGGGCCGCGTCTTCCACCACATGTGAGGCTGTGTGGCTTCGGAGATTGCTGGAGGAGCTTGGCTGCCCCCAGACTCGTCCTACTTTGCTGCAATGCGACAATGAGAGTTGCATTGCCTTGGCACGGAATCCTGTTTTTCATGCCCGGACGAAGCACATAGAGATCCAGTACCACTTCATCAGAGAGAAGCTTCTGGATGAGACCATCACCGTGGAGTACTGCAAGACGGAGGACAATCTTGCAGATTTGTTAACGAAGGCACTTCCCCAGGCTCTACTTCGGAGACATTCCAGATCCCTCAGGCTTCTGCCCCACCCAGGCTCTGAGAGGGGGTGTTAGAGATCATTGCTTGGTCGGACTGCACAGTCCAATCGGACTATACAGTCGGACTCCCACGTGGCAGTCCGACTGACTACAGTACAATCGGCTGCATTTATTGCAGCCGACCTGCATATTTTATGTGCCCTGATTTTGGCTATTTATAGCCGAGTTTTCAGTCTTCTGCCTACATTCTTCTGCTCGCAGATTACAGGCTGGTGGCTCGCACAGATTCCGTCTCTGTTCGCAGATTTTAGACAGGAGACAGTGCAGACTGCAACGGACTTCGAGGTGAATAGCAGGTTGCATCGTCGAGGTGGAGACACGCAGTCCAGCACACTGTGCCCGTGTATATATCTGCATATCTTTGTAAACAGCACACTTTATACAGCAAATCTTCATCTTCCACTGCCTCTTTCTCTCTTCTCTCTCTCTTTGCGTTCTCTGTCTTTCTCGGTCCTATGCTTCCACACCGCTACACTCTGACAGTGTCGCACTGAAAACTCCTCTTCAAATGGGTCAGTCCTTCAATGCTCTGATACCATGTCAAAGTGAAGCAATGCGAAAGCGAATGACCGTGACAGAGTGGAGAGAGAGAGAGAGAGAGAGATAGAGAGAGAGAAAGCTGGAACTCGAAGTTGCTTACTTGGAGGTCTCGATTCCTTGAGCTTCCAATACTAGATTGGCAAGACTGAGGAGGTCTATCATGAGCCCCTCCTTTTATAGGTATTGGAGGATAGCTAAAGATCTTCCAGAATGTTCCATGATGACATTATCCATGATGCAAGCGATGACATGGCATATCTTCTATAAGGTTCTATGATAACATGGAACAAAGCCCAATATGATTCGCAAAGTAGTCATCTTGATAACGAGGGAAAAGATCTCATCAAAGTTAATCCCATGTCCTACTTGTACCCCTTTGTAACAAGCCTTGCTTTGTGATTCAGCAAGGAGGCAGTTCACTGCCAGAAGTAACCAAAAGGACTTTCTGACCCTTGGAAAAATGCATCGAATCCCAAGTGTCATTCTTCTTAAAAGACTCCATCTTTGACAGCACAGCTTTATGCCATTTCTTGTTGTCCTCTCTGTCCATTGCTTCCTTGAAGCATGACGGTTCACCACAATCTATCAACATGACATAATCAGCAACATAATTTGAACCAAGAACAAACCTATCTAGCTGTTTGGTATTTCTGGTCAAGCGATCTACGGACCCAATGATCAATGTTTGCTAGCTATTTAGCCTACAAATTTGCATTAACAACTTGCTATTCAGATGGTTCAGTATGCTGTGTAGCCTGTTCCAACTGTTCTAAAGGCACATTTCAGCATCATTCCCTACATTCATAGGGTCATTTAAAGCAAGTATCAACTATTGTATAGCGGTTACTCTTTGATGTCCTATAGCTATCTCTCCTCAGAACACAACCCTTTTGCTTTCCTCAGTCTTTTTGAGTTGGGTATGCATGCGATCTTCCCGAAAGATAACGTCATCGCTGCATACAATTTTCTTTTTCACAAGAACCAATTATCTATATCCCATTTCACCCTCATCACCATATCTTAGGAAAATGCATTTACACGACTTTGACTCCAATTTGCTATGTCATTCCTTGCATATATGCACAAATACCTCACCGCCAAACACTCTGAAGTGTGCATATAAAGGTGGCTTGCCTAATTTCCCCCCAAAAACCTGTTCCATGACCGATTTATCAAGTGTACGGCTGTCATAACAACCTCTGTCCAAAATCCATGGGGTAATGCAACATGAGACAATATGGTATGGACTTTCTCCTGAATAGTCCTATTGATACACTCTACAACACTGTTTTGGGGTAAATTATGAGGGACAGTGAACTCCCTTTTATCCCTTTGCTATCACAAAAGGCCTAGAAAGCTTTTGACGCATATTCTTGACCATAGTTAGAGTGAAGACACTTTAATGTCTTGCTGGTGATATTTTCAACAAGTGCCATGAATTTTTTAAACTTATCTAATGCCTTGTCTTTACGATGGATTGGATAAACCCATACTTTGCATGTGGCATCATCAACAAACATGATAAACAACCTTGGCATCTCACATACATCTGAATGTACCAACTCTAAGAAGGAAGACTTTAATAAAAGAGACTTTTTATGTGATGTTTGAGCATGCTTACCAAATATGCAATTATCAAAATCAACATACCTCAAACATGGTAAAATAAACCCAAATGAAGCAAGTACTTTCGTTCCAATTTGACTGATATGTCCCAACCCACCATGCCACAAAGACACATTTGGCTACTTGATTACGGTGACAACATGGTCACGCACACTAGATACATATAATGGATACAATGTGTCACTCTTAGAGCCTTTAGCAACAATCCTAGATCCCTTACATATCTTCCATTTACCACCCCTAAAAGTAGTGTGATAGCCTTCATCACCTAGTTGCCTTATGCTTATCAAGCTCTTCTTCAGATGGATTACATGCCTCACGGTATACAAGGTGAACACTAAACTAGGCTGAAATGCCAACTGCACACTACCAATCCTTGCAATGTCATATGCATAGTTGTCCCCCAAGTGGACAATACCATGTCTACCACCATTGTAGTCAGAAAGCCACTCACAGTGTGGTGTCATATGGAATGAGGCATCTAAATCAAGAATCCAAGTGTGCATGTCATCATCAAAATCTACAATCAATGACTTTGCACTAAAAGAAGAAGCAAAGAGTACATCACTGCCACTGTCACTTTCATGACCAACTACATAGACTTCCTCTATCTTCACACTACTCTTCTTTGCATGTTGGCTATCCTTTTTCCCATCTTTGCTATCATTAGTCCTTTTGCCCTTGCCCTTTTCTTTCTTCCACTTAAAGAAATCCCGCTTAAAGTGTCCTTTCTTGCCACAATGATGGCACTCTACATTTTTTTCCACACGACTTGCGGTGTGCTTTGTTTTTAGACTAGCCCTTCTGCTAGGAACTGTCTCTAGTACGCAGTGCATTGGAAAGACTTGCCCTTCTACTAGGATCTGTCTCTAGTATACAATGCATTGGAAAGACTTGTTTGCTAAATTATTTTGCTTATTTAGCTCTTCCATAAGTAAAGAGCTCTCCACATCTCAATATAATTTCATGGCATTGGAGTTACTCATTGTTGTCCTAAAAGTGTCCCAACTTTTAGGCAAAGTGCATAGCAAAACTATTGCCTTGAACTCTTCATCAATGTTGAACTCCAAAGCAATCAGATAGCTGAAAATAGAGTTAAACTCATTCAAATGTATAGACATAGATGTACCTTGGTCCTTCCTTCATACGAAGGTCCATCAATTTTTTCAACCAATAAACCTTGCTTGCTACTCTTTTTTGAGCATATAACTCCTCAAGTCTTTGCCACATATCATAAGCATTATTCAATTTCTCTATGTTAAATAGCAGAGTGTCTCACACACTGAAAGCTCTATGGTAGAGCATGCAAGCTCATCTAACTCGTCCCAC